>NW_017385994.1:195982-274667 GCF_000237925.1 Schistosoma mansoni | reverse complement strand
AAAACTACCACTATTTCATTCTTCTTACTGATCAGTGCAGTGCTCCATTCTTAATTTCCACAATCATCTTAGTTTACATAAAATTTATATCATTATTATGATAAATGTTCTGGCAATATTTCTTTCATTAGATTGCACGTGACTTATTATTATTACTATTCCGACTAATTCGACATAGCATTTTGTTATGATTAGAGGTATTCGAATTATTATATGAACTGGGAATCCCCAAAATAGCGCAATTTAGACCAAAGAGAACCATGTGAGCATAAACGAACGCATTGTATTTGGGATTCAAGATCAACCAGGGATCAAGTACAAAAAATCATTAGTTCATACAAACATCACAACCGCCACATCTTAATTGGAATGTAAGTTTCTGTAATCAATTGTAGAACTTCTCCGTGGGTTAGTCAGTCAGCCACAACGTAAAACCAGGGGAATACATGCATCGGTCCAAGTTGCCATACCTCATTAGCACAAGGATTTCAACTATATAAAATGTAAATAACATAAAGATTTGTGGTTGTAAAGTGTTTTTAGTTTCTAACTTGATAAAATAGTTTTAGAGAGAGAGAATTAGAATAAGACTTCATCTCAATTATACATCGATTGATGTTCATTATGATAAGATATGTTCAGTATCTCAAGGAAATCTATTATCACTGTAAAGTGTTATTTTTCGATCATACAGTCTCTTAATAAACACAGTTAGTGAACAAATTAAATAAGCAACCAATCTTTCTAAATAAAATGTATTGTAATAGTGAGGATAATAATTTTAAATTTGAACTCTATAAAGTGTGATGAGTTTCTGACTTTCTTCTTGACTTTTCATTCGTTCACAGTTAGATGTTGTTAACTAGTTATGTTAATCATGATACAAATACATGTGTCAGACCTTCAGAACATTCTAAAACATTACTGTCGATTATTGGTCGTTACTCTGATCTTATATAATTCAGCAATAATTGTGTTGTGAAATTCATACTTTAAACTGTGATTACGTTGGTGAAATCAGTCGTCACCCATGTCAAATACTAATCTTCGATAGTTCTTCACTATGTGTGTTTTGACTAGGCTTACAAGAGCCAAGATCAGACATCTAGAAATATGACTGGCAATTCATTATCCTTAGGTATTTGAGAAGCTAACTGTAAAACCGTTGTTTACTGTAATAAAAAGGATAATATTCTGTCTTCATATATCTAGTTTCTATAATGAGGCGTCTTAATATTGCTTAGATAATCTGTTAACGTTTAACTTATGATAACTGTCATATCCCGTGGAGAATTATGAATGGCAACTTTGAGGACTATTTATGGACCAATGTGATATGTGTATTTCCTATTGTATAGTTGTTAAGTAACTAAGCTATTCGTATTCGTGTTCCTCTTATTCTAAGCTTTATTTTGACCTATAGACTATTGTTATACGATTTACCATTCTCGAGTTATCCCCAGTCTATTGGTTACTGTTCCCCCTTTTCACAGCCAAATTTGGCCAAATCTTGTGCAAACGTTATTTTCTATATTATGGTACGATGTGGTCAGTTTGTTAGGTATATAAACCCAGTACGTATGAGAATAATGATTCATATTGCGGAGGCTGTTGTTGGTGTTGTGGACTTAACTGACTGGGCTAGGCAGATAGCAGGACTGATAAGTGCTCAAGACTGCTCATATGGCTTTTGTTTATCATTGCTCTGATCGATAATTCGCTCCTCTCTGATTGGCGGGGACTCAGCACGTTTCGTATATATCAACTGGGCAAGAACGTAAGCACACTCAATCGATATAATAATAACCCAACACCAAAATATTACATAACAGAAAATTGACAACCTACACTACAATGTAACTTCAGTGAATGCCTCTATACCTAAATAACTTATCAACTCAATGTGTAAATTCCATTAATCGTTCACCGTTAGTGGAGAAGCTTAGCTTCCATTCTCACAGTATGATGAAATGTAATGTATACAAAAAATCAAAGTGTATTCGATTTATTTACCCATATGCTAAGTAGTCATTTTAAAGCTTAATATCGATTGACGATTTTTTTCAAAAAATGTTGAAATGAAGGAGGACACCCACAATAGTCCTCTTCAATCTAATTAATGATTTACTGATATTAGAGTACTCATGATTATCTAGACTCTACAACGATAATGTAAAACAACTTTTGTGAATTGACGATCTTTCCTTTTCTAATCTCTATATTAACTATCACTCATAAAAGCAAACATAACCACTAAATATATCTGTATTTATGTCAATATTAAAACCAAACTACAATCATTAATCTAGTTGAAAGCGTGAGTCAATTGAAGCTAGACCACCAAGGAAAACCTGGAAGCACTGGACGGCCGTTTCGTCCTATTGTGGAACTCTTCAGCAGTGTGCATCCACTATCCCGCCTCGCGAGATTCGAAACCAGGACCTACCAGTCTCGCGCCAGAGCACTTAACCGATAGACCACTGAGCCTGCATCCATGGGGTTAATGTCTAACTTCAACCAATCCACGAAGTTTGAGCAATCGTTCACCAATTGTCTTCAGTGAGCTGATATCTCACAACAGACGTGGTTTGAACTCCCACAATAGAGCGAAACGGCAGTCCAGTGCTTCCAAGTTTTCCCTGGTGGTCTAGATTCAATTGACTCACGCTTTCAACTATGAAAATACTAAATCTTCACAAAAACCCCCTTCTGATAACATTAATCTAGTGTCAAGAAAGAAGAAAATGGATAACATTGTTAAATAATTACTAGTTCCATCATTGAAATTTACATTATCAATAACTCACGTAAATTATAAACAATTATTACTATGCCCAATAATCATTCTTTCTCTCTTTAATTCAGTAATTTCAGTAGTATAAATACTATTTGTTGTGTTATGTATTTAATTGACACATTTCAAATTATTTTAAGTTTTATAACCATTTTTTATTCATTTAGAAATTTGTTCCTCTATGTCAATTTAGTTTGTACAACAAGAAAGTATAGTTCAGTTAGGTAGTAAGTAGTATTATGAAATAAGTATTCTATTCATGTATTATTATGACTTTGAATGATAAACCTAACCATTTGAATAATGTACATACTAGTAAAAAGAAAAAGAAAGTATAATGTAAACATAATAAAATACATTCTGTCAATTAAAGAAAAAGAAGGAGGGGTAATGTCGAGATTTTCTTATGAATATTACAAAACTATTCATGTTTAATATCCTACTTTCGTGATTTGAATAAGATATCAGTAGTATAAATTGATTAGTTGAACAGTCAATGAATGATATTGTTAAGAAAAAACATGTTTGAATAAACAATGTGTCAAGTAGATCCAATAAGGAATTCATTTGTAACAGACTTCAAAGAGGAGAGGTGTAAGGATGGCTTGTTGGCAAACTCAAGGAAGCCTCAAGAAGCCCAGAAAGAGACGAAGACATTCTATCCAATCACCACTAGAGGAACATTCTAGAATGTCGACGTTTAGCTTTCCTATTGGATGAATAAGAAGGACTCCATATGTACCTATTGGCTGTCCGAAATGATGATTTACTTTCAGCCAAATAACTATAAATACATGAGATTTTTGTACTATATTTGACACTGTTTTGGGAATAACATTTCTACTTACTAGTCTTTTGTCTTCTTTCTTGCGATGTTGCGGGTTCGATCGTTCAAGTAGTCTAGTAGTACGCGGCATAGCAAGAATCAAAGCTCTAGATATGACAATTTTGTACAAAGAGAAAGTATAATTCAGTTAGGTAGTAAATATGAAATAAGTATTCTCTTCATGTATTATGATTTTAAATGGTTTGTTTAAGTCTTCCCATTGATGTTTAGGACTCAGTAGCTGAGTGGATAACGCGATGGCGTTTGAAGCGAACATTACTGGGTTCAAGTCCTAGAGTAAACATCAACTCTGAGATGCAGGTACATCTAGCTGACGATTCTCGAATAGGACGAAACGCGTGTCCTGTATTCTACTGCTAGCCACTATCCATTTTCGCTTATAATAATGATATTAATTCTTAGTTTAAACAATATTGAATATTGTGAGTTACCAATGGTGTTTGTCAATTTTCATCAGCTCATAGATATTAGCGATTAGTTATGATGTCTTTGATATGAATATGTATGTCAAAACTTGGATGCATTTAAACATGATCTTCTTGTTATCAAAGCCTTCTCGGGACATATTACTAGTCTTTCGATGTAATAGCTAATGATTAGGAAACAGATGATCGATTTGTGGTGTTCACTCCTGGAGCGAACAGATCTAAGTAATATGCAGCAGGAAAATGAGGTGAAATGCTTACTGGAAGAAGATTGAAATGAAGAGAAAACGAAGGAAAACAGGGAGCGATCAGAATAACAATAGGACTAGAAGAATAACGGAGTATGTAAAGAACAACTGAAGGGATATGTGCAAATCATGCAATTAATGTATAATATTCGTATCATACAGAGTCACTGTGTTTTCGTTCACTATAAATTTACTGTCCACAGCAACCTATTTATCCGTCAGTTATGCAGCAATTTAGTATCTGATAATATTCGATCACATGTGATTCAGCTTCTTTAGTTCGCCACGTTAAACTATTTGAAAAAGTTCACTTTTATAGCAAACTGTAAATTTGACTGATTTGATTATAAGACATTTTATATAATGCGAGATCTACAGATCTGGAGAATCATTTTAAAGAAGAAAGAATTGAATTTCCAATGATATTATGACTAACTTCCACTCTGTAAAAGTTGCAAAATCCGCAAAAATATAACTATACAACAACTAGTGCTCAACTTGATGAAGATACACGAATTCATATGCAATACTCATGTAAATCCCTAACTCTTATCCTCTCTCTAGTTGGTATGCAGGATAAGGAGCAGAGAAAACAGTACTGCAACGAGTTTAACTTAACGCTAAATTGACGATTACATGTTATTTACTTGAGTTTATTTAAACTAAACATCTTGACTTTCATATTTTCTCTTTCATTAAATATAGTTGGAAACAACTCGGGCGACCTGTTTGAATATCTGGGCTACCTGTTCCTGCCATCTATATATTTAAACAAGTCATTTGTTTCTTTGTTTGTTTGAACAGATCATTATGTCAATTAACTGTATAATCTATTCAGGTGGGTTTGTGAAAAGTTTACATTATTTCACTGTACAAGTTACAAGTAGAGTGCATTTCATTTAGATTTCCCTAGTATTCTTATTCTTTTGTCAAGCCAACATATTTCAACGATTAAAGTGTTGTCAAACTACAAAAATCTGTTGCATCTTCATTGGAGAGCCCGACGTGATCCGGTACACCAACTTGTAGACTGTGAGTCTTTTCCTTTTTGGAACTTTATACATCATTGCTTTATTTTAATTTTTTATATTTTGTGGTATTTTGTTTCCTCATTCATTCCTGTACTTCATATTCGCTATGACGGAACAGATACCTAAAGTACTTAAGTTCAAGACAATGACACCACCTTCATTTCAGTTAATCCCCTTTGGGCCGGACAACATTGAAGCCTGGTTGTGCTACGCAGAGGTCAACTTCTACGAGCACGATCTGAACGACACACGTGCACAATTCCTCGTAGTAGTAAAGGCACTACCGCGGATACAACAGGTACATCACACCTAGTATGTTTACTAGTCATATTTCGGAACCCTACGAAATTCCAAAACGATCTATTCTGAAACGCAGAGACCTAACCGGTCGACAAAGGTTAGATCAAATACTTAATAATATTGATCTACAACACGGTTTAGCGCAAACATGTTGTTACGAATGAGAGAAGTAAATGGTCAAAGAACTTATCATAATGGCCTATTTCGACAACTATTCTTGTCTAAACTACCTTAACAGGTGCAAACTATGCTCGTCCCGTCTCAAAACAACGCCGTAGAAGAGCGGGATTTTATTTATTTATTTAAACACATAAATATTGTTATAAATAAATAATATATTTGTATTATCCCAATGAGTAGAAAAATTAGATTTTCTGACGTTTCGTGACTCAGTGTAAGCCACTTCTTCAGAGAATAAATAACCAAATTAACATTAATCCAAGTTTAAATAGTACAATGGAACAATCAAAGAATATTAGGTGATCAATCAAAAACATATCTCATATCAAATTCACGAATGAGAATGAGAATGAAAATGAACATGGTGAACTTCCGTTCTTAGATTGTTTAGTGAAAAGAAATATAAATGGAGTTCTAAATGTATCCATCTACCGAAAGCCTACACACTCTAATCGTTACATCGACTTCCATTCAGCACATCCTTTCAGTGCTAAAATTTCGTTAGCCTTAAATCTTTTTAGAAGAGCCAATAAAATCACTTCAGAAGAGGACAAACTAAAAGAACAAAAGAATATAATTAGCATCTTACAATTTAATAATTTTCCGATGAAGATTATCAGAAGCATATTAAAACACGACAATTCAGCACGTAATAATAACAATAATTCGAATGAAATGCCATGGATTGGTACTGCAGTTTTACCATACCGTCACGGCACAACTGAAGAACTCCAAAGAATCTTAAAACAACACAGAATTAAAGTATATTACAAAACAACGAACACTCTTCGAAATACTTTAGTTCGATTAAAAGAAAAGATACCATTCATGTCTACACAGAACTGCGTCTACAAATTAGGTTGTGTCGACTGTGATGCCTTCTATATTGGAGAGTCATCTCGCGAAATCATGACTCGCGCCAAAGAACATATCAGGTACACAAAGAAACCTCCTAATAATCCTGTAGAACTAGATAGACTTCAAATTAAATCGGCATTAGCGGTTCATGCCATTTTCAATAATCATCAAATTGATTTCAAGAACATCAAAATACTACAGAAAGGTTTTTCCAATCACAAAGAAAGAAGAGTAGCTGAAGCTTTCCATATAATGCTTAATCCCACTGCCCTCAATAGAAAAGAAGGTCTTACCATACATCCCACTTGGACTATCTATCCTAGTCAACCAGTCTAATATTATTTACAATTTCACACCATTACATTACAAACTAAACTCTATCCTTTGTCATTACAAAGGTCACACATTTTTCGTCATTAACAATGCATACATACACACAAAATTACATACATATCCCTTATGAATCACTTTAACCGAAATGAAATGACTTGACATTGATTTATTCAGACCTGTTTTTGATTGATCACCTAATATTCTTTGATTGTTCCATTGTACTATTTAAACTTGGATTAATGTTAATTTGGTTATTTATTCTCTGAAGAAGTGGCTTACACTGAGTCACGAAACGTCAGAAAATCTAATTTTTCTACTCATTGGGATAATACAAATATATTATTTATTTATAACAATCCACCCAATGCTTAATTTATTCAAAATTATCAAATCAAAACTTGGTAATGATACCTACAAACTCATTAATAACCGGATCAAATTATCCAAGTGTAAATGCAATTGGTACAACCACAGAATATTTAATAAACGATGTTTACAAGACAACATTATTCCGAAATCTCTTTTTGTAAAACCTCCAGAACGCTCCTGGAGATCTATCCAAACTTCTCAACGCTCATCTCGAATATTTTTACGGGAACGTATTCACAAATGTACATATTTATTTGAAAAATATCGTGAACGAATCAAAAACCTAGATGATCTGCTGAAGCTTTTAATTCCTACAGATTTACAAACCGCGATTTCTAACCTGTTTATTGAAAGAGAACGCTATTATCTAGATTCATCAAAACGCCGGCAAATTAAAAAATTCGAAAAGATCAAAGAAAGGAAGAAAGATAAGAAAACGTCAGCAATAAAATCTAATCCGAATAATCTAAGAATCGTTCATAATTTGTCTGACAGAAACTTAACGAATCATGAAGTCACCCTACTGGAGAAAGGATTAAATTTCAATTTACATAGAAAACCACTCAGTACTCTTGAAGTTGCTCCAATTATAGAGCCAATAATCGCACAATTACCAGAAAAAGAATCGCATTTATTACGTCAAAAGACGTCCCACATCTTGACCAAACAAAAACGCCTCACACCAAACATCTCAAAAGAAGAATACAAAGCCCTGCTTTCGCTTAAAAAGGACAAAACAATCATAATCACAAAAGCAGACAAAGGCAACACAACAGTAGTCATGAATAAAACAGACTACATTAATAAAGCTCTTGAACATCTTGCAACAGGACCATATGAAAGGATCAATCCTTTAAATTCTCAAACGATTAAAAATAAAGTCAAATCAGATACAAGTGAACTTTTGAAAGAGCTAAAACCAGTCATTGAGGCTTTGCTTTGGTTTGCTCTGTATCCCAAATCATGTAATACTTCACGATTTTATGGTTTACCGAAAATTCATAAACTAAATATTCCTCTAAGACCGATAGTAGACTTTACCAACACACCGACTTATGCTTTATCTAAATATCTAAGCAGCATATTAAAGCCACTACAGCATTTCGAGAGGGAGAGCGGACTCTCCTCACTCTCGGCCGTACTAGGGCATTTGGGGGCGGGATGCGTCTGCAGACTGCATTCTACACCCAATTACTCGTATTAAAACGTCTAAAAATAGTTGAACAATCATTTTAATTTACTGATAACCAATAATTTAAAATATAATAAAACATTTATGATAATTAATGACCAAATTGAATGATGACAAAATATGACAATATTGAATCATTAAAACAGAGTTAGCTAATTAAAACAAACGTTTAAATGATAAAACATTCAATTAAACTGATACTATTCGATCCATATTCATTGTCACTTTTAAATAAATTTCATCATTCAATATATAAGTTGACATTTCCATTAATTCTAATTTAATGAAACGTGGTGCTCCAAAACATGAATTTCTTTCATTTGTTGGTCTACCAAAAAATTGATTATAATCACCAGTTATACTAGGATTAATTGTATAAACAATTGGTTGCCGTGCATTGATCTCAGGATTTTGATCAATAAGTGTAAATGTTAACTGAAATTTAAGAAAGTAAAAAACCATATTTGTTTTTAAGAAGCAACACTCTTATTGAATACATTACATTAAAATGTTACAAACCTACTACTTAAGTAGTTTGACACTAACTTTTGTGTTGATGTTGGGCATTAACACCGTTGGATGCCGGCTTAGTGGTTTAGAAGTTAAGCGCTCACACGTGAAAATGATAGGTCCTGGGTTCGAATCTCGCGAGACGGGATAGTGGATGCGCACTGCCGAGGAGTCCCATAGTAGGAAGAAACGGTCGTCTAGTGCTTCCAGATTCTCCATGGTGGTCTATCTTCAGTTGATTTGTGATCTCAACTATGAAAATTTTATGTATTAATTCAAAACTATTCTGTATTTTCAAATATTGTATTTCATGAGGTATTTTTATTATATTGTCTTTATATAATGTAGTAGGATGTATTTCATTTAGACTTCATTAGTATTCTTATTCTTTTGTCAAGCCAACAAATTTCAATGATTAAACTGTTAACATATATTATCTTTAACTATAATTATTATTATTCAAAGTAATAAGTCCCTTTTTCTAAATTTTAACGGAACGATGAGAAGTCAGATTTGATTTGGTAAGTGTGATGTATTCGTACTAGATATTTCGTACAATCTGGTTGTATATATACTTGACAAACCACTTCATAATCTCAATCAAATCCGACGATCTCCACAATCCTACACTGATAATACAAATTCATTCAATGAAATTACGAATAAATATAAAGTGATAATCGTAAACATTGGGCACAATAAAGAAGTTAAAATAAAATAAGTGGATGAGAAGCTGTCACACCGCCTTAGTTAGTAAAAAAGATCAAAGATTAACAGGATAGATTCAGGGTTACGTCAAATTGTTTCTGTATATGCAAAGTGAGTTTGATTATGCGAATAGCTATGGCGCCTATAAACCTAAAAATTCGTCCTTACGAATTCTTATACATCATTTATAAACTGCTTTGATATCAAAATATATATTGCCATAGTTACCATCGTGATCTGCTCTTAGCTAGACACCCTTTGAAGACCAGGAAGCAAAGGACAGCTATTTTGTTGTTTTTTTTCATTTATTGGTTTACAAATATTGGTTTGTGACGAAAATGCTTATATTGATGTAAATATGGTTTTTTACTGTATATCAAAATCTTTGTAAATCACGAAAACTAGCTGATCAGTATGACTTCACGTATTCCGGGATTCTACAGAGATAACTTCACTTTGTGATAACTCGATATAAGCTGTCTTAAAAGTATGTTTTATGGACCAGCCAATCAGAATCGAGAATATTACTTTCGACATTTTTAAGCGATACTTAAAACTGTACGACTTTTATCTTTTGCTACACAAAATTTAAAATAGAATTTCCTCTGCATGGTGATTATAACGTTCATGATTGTTATGAAAAATTCTCTATGGAATTATAGAGTGAAAATAACAATATTAAACGTACTGTGGTGTGTGCTACTGATGTCAACAGATATAAGTAGTATGCATCATGAACCGAAAGTGAAATGTCTGGCGGCAGAAGATTAAGAAGATTGGAGAAAAGAGAACGAGAACAGAGAATGACTGTTGTGCAAGCGAAGAAAAAATGAAGTCTGAGACGATTGATTGACATTTTGCAAATAAAGTATTTACTGTATGATTCTCGGATTCTACTGAGATGCTCTGTAATTTGTGTGTTCAAATACATTCGGTTGTCCCCACTTGTGTTCTCGTTCACTAAACTACCAGTTGGGCACATTTTATACATAGATTACACATATTACGTGAATTAATCTGTTTTCATCTCAGTTTACTGTATTCATAAATTCTCAAAAATAATTTTTCTTAGTGGCCTAATGAATATCGAGTGAACTAATAAAGTAGGAACACTAAAATAGATAACGATGTTTACTCATGACTTCTTCATATCGACATATAGCGATAACGATATTTCTCCTATAACCTTATCTCCGAAACTCTTCAGAGAATCGATTAATAAAGATTGCCTTAGCAATGATAAAGTTTCCAAAATAAACTACTGGCAGACAGGTGAAAGATCTGGAAATCCTCATCCAGATTAATTAGATAATGTAGCAACAGTTCTACATTATTAAGATAAACTGATAATAAGCATTGGGAAGTCAATAAAGTTCTTTAAGTGACTCCATAATCACGCAGCCATTTTAAGAATCTCTTAAGCTCGTCCTCATTGTATACTTTTACCAAATATGTTTATGAATTTTCTATATTTTTCATGTACTGTTGTCCAAAAAACTAACTAACCATATTTGGTCCATAAAAAGTCACCAGTTACTTCGTTAACTACATAAACCCCACAAATCCAAGAACTGAATATATTTATACAGACACTACCATTGTTCAGGAAACTTGATGCTGAATAATCTACAACTGAAATACAAACATTTATTTTACGTACACTTTCATAAATACACTGTTTTCTGAAGTATGAGATGTTAATTTTCACCTATTATTTACATTTGAACAGGTATCAATACAAATGTTTCTCTCTACCTTGATTTTGCTAGTGTCTTTTGGACTTCGATTCTATTTTACTTCTGGTACTCCTTACATTTCTTATCCCGGATATGTAATCACATCTATCTTTATTAAATCTTGTTGGCTTACATTTTTTAATGGTTAATATATATCCTAATAATTAAACTATCAAAGGTGTTATTTTCCTCTTAAATCATTTTTCATTCAGGTCAGTTTAATATAACATTTGGGGGGTCAATATGTGGTAAGACTGAATTCAAGTTAGTTTAACTAACCGTTAGATCAACTCATGAAACATTCCCAATGGGAAAATCAAATGGTCTAAGTTTATGGTAAGTATCAGATATTTATTTAAACTTAGTGAATTAGAAAATGGTTTTTTACACCATCGGATGCTGGCTCAAGGGTCTATCAGTTAAGCGCCCTGGCGCGGGGCTGGTGGGTCCTTGGTTCGAATCCCGCTCGCGAGGCGAGGTCGTGGATGCGCACTGCTGAGGAGTCCCACAATAGAGCGAAATGGCCATCAAGTGCTCCTAGGTTTTCCCTGGTGGTCTAGCTTCAGTTGACTCACGCTTTCAACTATGAATTAGAAATTATTTATTTCTAAACTATAATTTTCATAAATATACGTCAACTATACATCAAAACATCAATCGAAATATGCAAATGAATAGTATAATAAGATTTTGTCTGGTTATTCCCTGACTGATATTCGTTTTGAACAATAACTTCATGCATTTCTAACATTACAAAAGACATTTTCATTTATTTACCTGATGCGAGAATGGCCACTGTAATAACGAATCATGATCTCCACGAAAAAGACAAGCGTATACTGACATATACTTTCCTCGTGCATCTCCATTTCCATATAATGAAACAGACAAAGCCATTCGATATCCATATCGATGAGTATAAAATGGAGAACTGAATAAAGCAGTCTGTTTACCAGATTTAGCATTGTTTAATTTTTCACTGTATGAATCGATTTTCCAAAGAAAAGGGGCTCCCAAACACTGTTCTAATGCTGTAACACGCTTTATCTGAGACTCTAATGACTTACGGGTTTCTGCATACGACTTGGTCTGAAAATGGGTAGACAGAAATATTACTAAATTATGGCTTCATAAATTTATTCTACATATAACGATCTTTCATGTTTATTGAACCCAGAGTTTTAAATACGGTTACAAATATGTAGCTAATCAATTAGACACCTAGTACAAGATATTTGGATGTTTAAACTAAAGAAGGAACAGTTTGGAATTCTGTTTCCGTTATAAATATACTATTCTTCATCATTATTAGTGAATATCTAACTGATGCATGCTGAAAGTAATATGTCGGTCAAAAAGGCTATTACTGTAATAGGCATGCATTATGATTTTCTGAGAAATGTTAATTTAGTTTATACATTCTACTTTTTAAATAAAAACATTATTCTGATGTTATCGCATATATAAATTATATTCATCAGAGATAATTAAGGAATGGTATCTTACAATTTAATGGGTAACCTAAACATAAATCCATAAAATAAGTTAATAATATGTTGATATTTAACAGAAATATACAATAAGTCAGATGTCACTCAGGATAGACAAACATCTTTCACCATTGCGAAACATTTGATTGAAACTGGTCTTAAGGTTGACATCAACTCAGCGTTTGTAGTGTTGTACAAAAGCCTTCAAGGACATATACTATGGTTTATTGAAGCCTTGGCTATACGGAAGTTCGAATAACATTAGGATCACTTCAATTTTTTTTTAATAATTTTTTTTTGTCCCCCTTAATCAAAAAATTTTCATCCCATTTTCCAATTTTTTTCAATCCCTTTCGTCCAATGAAATTCCTAGTTGTAAATGCGTTGTAATTGGTTATGTAATTCTTGAAATTCGTATAAAAGCTCTGTACTTATGGATATAGATAATTTTCTTCACAATATGGACGTCAGTAACGTGCAAATTAGAGGCTCTGTTGTCCCTCACGTAGTCACAGAAACTGAAAATGTATTTTTGAATACATTGTATCTGGTAGCGTTTCCATCACTGGAAGCGTTAAAGAGCGCCATTAGAACTTATGAAATAGCAACGTACTGCCATTATGCGGTGAGAGATTCTAATTTCCATGGAGATCGGAGGCCGTATATTAAATTTGTATGTTGGAGAAAGAGCTATAAAACACCAAGCGTTTCTTCGCAGCCGATTAGACGAAGGAGGTAAATTGATTAGTGTTATTATATTGTTCATTGAGGACTTCAATGGACACAATGTCCGGCCTTCATCTTTTGTAAGTTTCTTGAAGGTTATTGGACTGTTGTTCGTGGGAATGTGCATCACAATCACGAGTGCAATTCCCTGAGGTACGACTGTAACACATGGATGCGCCGATTAACGGGAGCGGAATTTGAATCAGTGAAGCCACTGCTGATATCTGGAACATCAGCATTCAATGTGATACACTACGCTTACCAATCATATGGGAAACGTCTTACAGCTCAAGATGTTTTCAATATGCGTTACAAAGTGTTCTCACAGGCCAACCTTCCTGGTAAGCAATGTGCATATTTATACTATTAACTGTAGGTGATTACGGTAAGTTGAAAAATCACATCACGTCACTTGGTGGCCTTTGTGATTATCAATTGGATGCAGATCATAGTCTGTTGTACTTCTTCTTCGCTACAGCAGACCAGATCAATCTGTGTAACAGGTTTTTAGATGTTGTTGGTTTTGATGGGACATACAAAACCAATAATGAAAACATGTTTCTTTATCACGTGGTGGCTTTGGACATGAATTTCATGGCAATACCTGTTTGTATTGCATTTGTAAGTCGCGAAACATCGACTTTGCTGTCCAGTTTCCTCTCGTTCTTCCGCCAAATGAGTAACAATAGAGAGGTTATCGGTATTGTTACCGACGATTCACCTGCTATAGCTGCTGCCATAACGCAGGTGTATCCCAATTCACACCACCTTTTGTGCCGCGTGCACCTTCTTCGAAATGTCATCAAGAGGGTAAGCTTTCCTTTCTTTACAAATAACCCATTCATCGTATTCGTAGAGGCTACGATCTGATCTTCTTCAAATGTTCTACCGTCTTATGCTAACAAGAAATGTGGAAAGGTAAATCGAAATATGCTTTACAATGTATTGTAGCTTCCAACGGTATGTGTCATTTATCGAAGCAGCAGACGGGAATTTCTATCAATATTTGAGAGATCAGTTATTGTCCAAAAAGCACAAGTGGTCGAACGCTTTTAGACCAGCTGCAATGCTTCTAGATCAAAGCAATACAAATTTCGTTGAGACGACCCATCGAATTTTGAAGTTGCATAAGCTGAACAGAAAAACATCCGTGTTCAGATCGATATTTAGTGTTCTGCTTCGCACTGGATATTGGATAGAAGCTAGAGTTCAAAAGTACTCCACTGAATGCCGTAGCAGGGCTGTGCTGGGTCGCGAGCCTCAACTACGTCGTCTTCAGGAAACACTTACACCTGCTGCATGTAAACTGCTTAAGCGGCACATGCGCATTCCTGTTACTGACTACGTATTGTCGGGGGAGTTTTTCACGGCCGTTGATACTACAGGAACTTACACAGTCTCCAAAAATCCTATTAGTTGTTCCTGTTTCTTTTATGTAGAACACAGAGTCGTATGTCGTCACATCTTGGCATATTGTTCGCACGATAATGTCGAAGTTCACAGAGAAAGCATTGGTGACAGATGGCTGCATTCCAACAGCTTCGTAACCGCAGTAACGATTGACAATGAGTTACAGGTACAAGTCGGGCAGACAAGCGTCCTAACATCGATTCACAACTTATGTCGGCGTATGTCCGCTGAACAGCTTACCGCTGTCCTTAACTATTCTCATCAGTTGCTTAACGATGGAATACCTACTACCATCACAATGCCCGTCGTCCGAAATACCACAGGCACCAACCGTCAACAGAACGTAGATTTGGATGCTACCTTAAATGATGACGAGATGGAAGTAATATCTATGAACTCAGAAGAGTTCGCGTTGTCCATGCAACGCTATGTTTCATTCGTTCTGTGCCTACGACCCAACAGAAGTATCACCTGGGTTCAACTGTCCCATGTGCGGCGCTGTCACGGACTCATAGTGGAGTCATCGATCAGGACCGAAGGAGCTGTGTAGAGACCGAGTAAAGGCCCTTTTCAGGGCCACCCACAATTTGATTTAAATTTTGTTTGAATTTCTTGTTTCCATTTTAAGGAGGAGTCATGAAACCATCAATAATTCATTTCACATTCATATGATTTGGTTACTAGGTACAGTAGAGAAATGTAGTAAGATCAGTTCACTAGTACAACAAGATCTTTTCTATTGCTAAGGTCAAGTGAACAGACACTGATCGGTCATCACAATTCCATAGTAATTAAGCTGTAGATTAATAATTATCATCGCTCACTTTATTACCATGCCAACAGCTTTCCAGGTTTTTCAAATTTACGGTTTCAGTGAACGATTCCGTACAGAAAACAACGTCATATAATGAACATTAATCTGTCGAACAAAAGTTTATGCAAAGGTGTGTACGATCATTCCAATCTCTTTTCACTTAGCTAAGGTAGACGATTGTACTGAGATCAGTTCATTAGTACAACAAGATAATTTGTATTGCTAAGGTCAAGTGAACATACACTGATCATTCATCACAATTCCATAGTAATGAAGATGTAAAATAACTTTTTCTAGATTAATAATAATAAAGTGATCATCGATCACTTTATAATTTTGTCAACAGCTTTTAAGGTTTTTCAAATTTAAGGTTTCAGTAAACGATTCCGTACAGAAAACAACGTCATATAATGAAGACTTACATATCTAACAAGTCATTAATAATAATAATAATAATAATAGTTATAATAATAATAATGGAACATACGAAATGTAATAATAATGTTTCATATGAGATTTATCACTACATAGCAAAAATTCGATACAGTGATGAATGTCATTTAGACATTTGATAAATAAATGTACAGTTTAACTTAACAGATTGAAATACGATATTCTAAATACATAATGGTTACTTGATACAATTGACCTTATTCCACATTAAGTCATATCATTGAAATAGAAATTTATTTCACTAGACATAGGCTTGTTCATTGACACTTCATTCAACCTATATTACACATATGCTTGTCAAAGAAGGTTACTTTTTCAACATTCAGCGATTTACTGTTTGACAGTTTAAGAGTAATTATTATGTCTTTGTGACGGAAAATGTACATAGTTTTTCATTGTTCGTCCAGTATGTTTAACAAAGGAAACTGTTGGATTTGGAAATATAATTTCAGTCTTTCTAATTAATTAACGTTTACAATGTTATTTACTAATGAAAATAAAAAATTCAGATCATTAATTTGAAAGGCTGTGCACTTAAAAAACATTGGCTGTTAACATCACCTGCCAAAAAATATTATGCCCACCTCACAAATACAATTACCGTATTACATGACTGAGTACACTAACATGTCTTTTCGGTGATCATTAATAAGTGATCAACTACAAATAATCTACAGGTCAGCATATTTTATGCTTTGAATGGATTTACAAAAAATCTTGATAACCTTGATATTGCGTTCATTTTCGAAACCTTTTCATAGCTAAACTAATCAACTTTTTGGTATTAAGAATAACGGTTTGCAAAATAACTGAATTATAAAGATTATTTGCTTTTTTCTCAGACATTATTACTAATTTCAGACAGCGTAAAAGTTGCTTCATTTACCCATCTTTTACGGTTAGCGTGACTTCGGCATGACCCATTCACTTTCTCTTTATCATGATTTATTCATATACTTACACGAATATAACGTTTATTAAATGAGCGAACTATGTGTTAAATTAACTTATGGGAATACTTAAACCAAAATGTGTTCACTAATTGTGTATTAAACATTTGACTACCTTTTTTGAAATTCAATAATCACCATTATCAATTATTAATAACAACTGTAAGTTTTTTCAAAAATTAACTTTCAATGATCTACACATTATTATTACTACTCTTGCCACGACGATAACAGATAACTTTAGTTGCATTTGTACTTCATAAAAAGAAATTACATTCACTAACAGGAGTATAGCAGGGTAATGAAATGGATTTGTTTTTGTTTTTTTCGAAGTTAAAATTTTTTACAAATCTCAGATGGAACAATGCGAAAATAGTTCATTATTGTAAATAATAATCGAATGGAAAAATGTCAATTCTTACATCCAATAAAAGCACTTTATTCTAGTTCGATTTGAACGAATCAAATTGCAAAACTGCACCATTTACAGCCAATTAAAAAATTATTACAGGTGACAAAATGTTTGTTCATTTGCACTTGAGCACACACTTTCAAAAACAAATTCACCAATCACCAATTGCTAAATTTTTTTCATATCCTTTAATTTCCAAAAAAGGGGGGTAGGGGATTATACGTGCAGTGATTCTAATGTCAACCTAAACTCGGTATGTGTAAGAGATAAACGATGTGAAATGATGAGTGTTCATATAACATAATTGTATAGAAAAACGTAAGAGGTGAGAGGAGAAAATTACATTCACACTATATATTGTCTCTTATCAGTGAATTTATAAGGAGACCATACAATTTGTAATATATGTGATATGGATCATATCTGTGTCACAGCATGTATAACATGAAGAATAATTAAACAAAATAAAAATAATAAAAGAGTGAGATTTGAAGAGTGTAATTTTGAAACTGTATGTATGTGTCATTTTTAATGTTCCAATTACTTGTTTAACAAATTCCGATATGACAACTGATTAGAATCATTGAGTGTAGTTGTTGTCATTTTAGATAATACGAATTAGATAAAAAAACATTAAGGAATTCAGGTTATTACTTATTAATGATTAGCTGCCATGGCACTGCTAATTGTATTCCATCCCTCCTGTTAATATTGTTTGGATTAGCCCAAATGTATAGGGCTTCAGCTGTTTGTCTCTCCTTGTAAGAATTAAAAGCTTTTTGAAGGATTTTTGTATGAACGAAATCAATTGTATGACCCGATTCTATAGAGTGTAATGCTATCGCTGATTTCTTCTCCAGTTTCCTTACATCATCTGAGGATTTAGGAATGTGTTTCAAGCATTGTTTGTGTTCCTTCATCCTCACATTCAGTTGTCTTGATGTTTCACCTACATACGTTGCATTACAGTCACTACATTTGATTTCATAGACACAATTTTGTTGTTCTTCTTTATGTATTGGATCTTTAATTCTTACTAATTTTGATTTTAGAGTATTGTTTGTTCGAAAAAATACTCTTATATTTTGATTATTTAAGATTCTTCGAATATCTTCCGAAATTCCTTTCCGATATGGGATCACCACTGTGTTAACCCATCCCTTGTTCTGTAATCTTTTTGTATTAACAATGTCGTCTTTTCTTTCATTCTTAATTATTCTTTTAATAAAATCGTTTGGATAATTGTTCATCATTAGGGTAGATGTAATTAAATTTATTTCGGTTTTCATATCGTTTGGTTCAGTGACAAGTTTTTGAGCTCTTGTAATCATATTTTTGACCACTGTCACTTTGGTCGAGTGTGGATGTGCCGATTTAAAATCTAGAAATTTTTCTGAATTTGTCAGCTTTCGGAATATACTAATTTTTAAGCCATCATAATCTTTCCTTTCAACTAAAAGTCTAGGAAAGGTAATTTGTTTTCAGGAGATTCCAACTCTTTGGTGAACTTGATTTTTCCATCAAAGTTGTTGACAAGTTTAAACAGTTCATTCAAATGGTCCCGTTTTATAATGACAAAGGTGTCATCTACATATCTTAACCATACTTTTGGTGCCTGAGAACATATTGAGATGATTAGCTGACAACTGATGATTACACACATATGAATCTCAGAATTTCTCTACTGGTGACAAATGTTTTCTCGGTGAAGTTATTGATTCTTAAGACGATAATGATTTTTGTACCTCGAACTATTTGTTACGATGTTGGTTTTTGTGAGCCTCCGAATGGCCTGGTACGGTCGAGAGTGGAGAGAGTCTGCTCTCCCTCTCCAAATGCTCTTACATGGCCACGCGTATATAGCCTCTGTCAGAGAACTGCCACTCACTGCCTCTCGCCACTGAGGTTCTGTTAACGAAATTGAGAGAACGAAAAGTGAATCTCCGACAGGAGCTTTAACCGCGTTGGTGGACATGGAAGTTCCACCTACGGGAGTCGGAAAACCCTGATTTCAAACCGACGGTGCACATAGACTGGCTTCAGTATCCTGAGGGAACAAATGATATATGAACCAGTTGTTAGTCACCAACTACCATGGGACTGCATGTCCTCTCGATGCTTCACTGCCTTGTGGATCAGACCTTTAGGTCTAAGGCTGCGAGTGTGGGCCTCTAATAAAACCACATGCTTCGGTTTGGGCACCTGGGCGGCATCACATCCCTCACATAAATCAAATGAGAATTGTGTGGCGCATATGTATCTGGCGCTTCCTTGTACCAATATTTATGTGTTCAAACAAATAATGATAATCGTTTTTGTGACTAATAGAAACTATGTCTAATATATCGAAATTTCAGTATTGGTTTGTGAGTATTATTATGTTTGTAATTAAGATCATGAACTGATTGATGTTGGATTCCGCTTGCGGGATCTTAGATGCGCAGTGCTGTAGAGTCTCAAATTAGAACGAGACGGCGGTTCAGTGCTTCCAAGTTTTTAATTGTGGTTTAATATCGATCGGTTCACGATCTCAATCAAAATCCGAATTTGTTCAGAAACTTCATATGTCAGCCTGTTGTTTGTCAAAACATTGAATCCTCTCATCATATTTAATTTTTTGTCAACCTCTTGTAACTAATCCTGTTAACAACGTTGTTTATGAATTTTATTTTTGATTTCAGCAAAGATGTAGGACAGCAACTTGGTCAACGTCTATGTAAACTTGATCCATTTAAATTTCAAAGAATGAACATGATTTATAAACGAGTATGTCTGTCAATTGATACTATAAAGTTGATTTATTGATTGGTTAACACATGCAGTTTTATGAATGTCATTTTCTTAACCTCATAGTTATTTCAAAGTATTACCATATTGACATTACTATGGAGGCTTCTTCGACACTACGGCGTGCCTGAGAAGATAGTCAATATCATACAGAACTCCTATGATGGATTAAACTGTCAAATCGTCCATGGAGGACAACTTACCGACTCAGTCGAGGTAAAGACCGGTGTTAGGCAAGGTTGCTTAATCTCACCCTTTCTCTTTCTCCTGGTGATCGACTGGATTATAAAGACGTCAACATATGGAGGAAAGCACGGGATACGGTGGACAGGTAGGAAGCAGCTGGACGATTTAGACTTCGCGGATGATCTGGCTCTTCTATCACAAACGCAACAACATATTCATGAGAAAACGACCAGTGTAGCAGCAGCCTCGGCAGCAGTAGGTCTCAATATAAACAAAGAGAAAAGCAAGACTCTCCGATACAATGCAATATGCGCCAATCAAATTACACTTGACGGAGAAGCTTTGGAGGATGTGGAAACCTTTACATATCCGGGCAGCATCATTGATGAACACGGTGGATCAGATGCAGATGTGAGGGCGCGGATCGGCAAAGCAAGAGCAGCATATTTACAACTGAAAAACATCTGAGACTCAAAACAATTGTCTAACAACACCAAAATCAGAATTTTCAAAACAAATGTCATGACGGTTCTACTGTATAGGGCGGAAACTTGGGGAACGACGAAGGTCATCATCCAGAAGATACAGGTGTTTACAAATAGTTATCTACGCAAGATACTTCGGATCCGTTGATCAGACACTATCAGCAGCATTCCACTGTGGGAGACAACAAACCAGATTCCAGTGGGTACACTTTGAGGCAATCACCCAATTGCCTCACGAGACAAGCCCTCACATGGAATCCTGAGGGCCAAAGGAGAAGAGGAAGACCAACGAACACATTGAAGACAGACATGAGAAAAATGAATAGAACTAGAAAATAAGACTCAGGACAGAGTGTGTTGAAGAATGCTGGTCGGCGGCCTATGCTCCATCGGGAGTAACAGGTGTAAGTAACTAAGTAAGTAAGTATGACCATCTTGCGAGAACGATCCTTTATCTTTGAATCTTTTCTGATGTATTGATTTTTCTTTGTTTATTTGTTTCTTCCTATCCAAATGTTGTTTCGAAGAAACCCGTTAGACAATTTGGTGAAGTTCTTGAAAGTAGGACGTCTGGTCAACTTCATAATATTTTAGTAGCAATGTGTAAGTACTATCAATGCAGTATAATTTTTTTATCGGGTAAATATAAGAGTTTTTATTGAATGGATCTCATTTTCAGAGTATAAATCATTTACTTCATTTTGAATGCTTAAGAAAATACCTCCTGAATAACTGCAGCATAATCCATGAATATTCACTTCATCCAAATAAGTTGTTAATAGGTATATGTAAACATGTTTAACAGTTATACTATATAGTGATATATATGTATAACTCCACGTGGAGTTCCTCTGGAGCTACTGCTAGTTTCAGATAAAAGAAAACGGTTGAGTATAGGGTTAGCGACCCCATCCCATAGAAAACTAACTCTCTAAGAAAACACAGTAACCCGAAAAATATGTATCTACTGTTATAAAAATCACGTAAGAATTAATCAAAATACATAAACTATGGATTCGCTGATGAGATTTTCGATGAAAATAAAAACACAATGGTGGAGAAGCTTTGTAGCTAAGGTGGATGATTTTGATGATAGCTCATGACCAAACCATCCAGCTCAGTGAACAAATCTCTATTAAAAAAACAATGTTTTTTTGGTAAGTTTCTGTTATTATGTAAATGATCCAGTACAATAAAAGCTCCATTTCATTAGTCGGTCATCTACAACGTAGGACCAGGCACATTTATGCATCGGTCCAAGTTGCCATACCTCGTTAGCACAACAACATGAACACTGAATTCATAGAAGTAGTTAATTTAGTGGTGATAAAATATAAAAGATAGGTTGTATATAAGGATATAGTATAGGAAGAAAGACAGATATGAAGCAATTTTAATCTCAGTGTTTAAGGGAAGATAAAGAGTGTATGCACATACGCCATTTTGGTTGATTCTGAGCCATATCACCTAGAGTCTCCAACCATTGGTTACGATAGCCACGATAGTCAGCCACTAATCAACCACCACTTCCTATTTTTGATCAGGTGAGGGATATGCTTCTTGACGTGTCTTGTATAGTGTCGACATGAAATACATAATTTACTTGGCATAAATAAAACACAAAAATTACCTGATTTTTATTCATCTATTTAAAATCATGGTTAACAATTTTGTGGAGTTGGATACGAAGGCATCTATTTTCAACGGTTGTACAGCTTGATAATAATTTCGTTGAAAAAAGATCCCTTAGTATCCAACTCCTAAGAAAATAACCGAAGCTCTTACCATTCATGAACTTAAACCAAAACAATTTTGTGATTGAAAATAAATCTTAATATTTAAAACAACACCTAAGAAATCTTCGTTTTTACAAGCTTGTCTCAGTTGTCTGAGGCGATTGCTATCCGGATCTAAAAGCCAGAGCTTTAAATCCGAAAAAAATATGCTCAGCCACTCCTTTTACACTGGCCAACTTCAGGGTCAACTTGTTAATAATATGGCGATGTGATTTGATTAATGTTCACTTATTTTATCTACACGTCTTACCATTGTCATTACCATTATTATCACACTTGGTAACCTTTCTAGAGAAATTTATTTATCATCCACCCCCAATCTACTATATCTGACTTAATTTATATTATTCTACATATTACGTAATTTCTGATTTGTAATCCCATTTTTCTATCTCTCACCCCCATGTCAACTATAAATATTCTGATCATTTATCTCACTATTTCATTCTATTTATAAACTGATCCAAGTTAACACTTTATATATTAGTCATTCCGACATTAACGATTTGATTAGAATCAGAGGGGGATTTGTGGAGATTTCAGAATATTTCAAAGTTGAAATCATGAGTCAATTGAAGCTAGACCACCATCGAAAACCTGGAATAACTGGACGACCGTTTCGTCCTATTGTGAGACTCCTCAGCAGTGCGCATCCACGATCCCGCCTCGCTAGACTCGAACTCAGGACCTATCAGTGTAACGCAAACGCCTAACTTCTGGCACCACTAAGCCGGCCGACATCCAGTGGTGTTTGTGTCTAACTTCAGCCAATCCATGAAGTTGAGCAACCGTTCATCAATTGTCTTCAGTGAGTTCCTACCTCACAACAGACGTGAATTGAACTCCACTGCTTCTCACTCCTTGGTGGTCTAGCTTCAATTGACTGATGCTTTCAACTATGAAAATACTAAATCTTCACAAAACTCGTTCTGATTATAATTCTAGTTAAACATAAAATGTTAGGCCAGTTAAACATTCACAATTAAACGATTAGCTAATGTTCCATATTTAGTAATCACGAGGTGAGTGAACGAACTAAATCACCATTTATCATCAACAGCAGTTAAAATTGTAACAACCGTTTCTACTTGCTGAAGTATGTCCGTATATTCGATGAGAGGTAAAAGAAAGCAAAGAGCTTAATTATGCTCAACATGGTTAACAGTGTTAGAATTGAATCCATGGTGACTAGTTTGGTATAGTATAGGTGACGTTTCTGCTACTTTTATTTTATAGTTAAAATCATCAGTCAATTGAAGCTAGACCACCAAGGAAAAACTTGAAAACACTGGACGGCCGTTTCGTCCTATTATGGGACTCCTCAGCAGTGCGCATCCACGATCCCTGACTCTAGCTTCAATTGACTCATGATTTAAACTATGAAAATACTGAAATCTCCACAAAACCCCTGTGGTGTGGTCTACTTATATCTATATAAGTAGTATATGGTGTGGGTCAGACATAGAATGTATTTTGGCAGAAGACCGATGAGGAAAGAACTGAAATGAAGCGCAATCGTTTGGAAAATGCATGAACAACGGAATTAGAGAAGAAACAGTGAAGATTGAAACAATTGGTTGTTAATTTGCAAATTGACTGTTCATTGTTTGGTTATCAGAATTTACTGAGATAGTCTGTAATCTTTGCTTAAATACATTCGATTGTCCCCAACTAGTGTTCCGTTCACAACACCCCTTCTGAACTTTTATTAGTAAACACATTTTTCTGGGGTTGACGAATAATCATTTGTGCTGTAATGAATTCAACTGTCTAGAAAGTAAAAAGAGAGGGTAATACTAAGTGGGTGAATTCATGTGAGCTTTTGAATTTTGGATCAATGTTTTCGTGGTTTCGTGTTTATGCCTAATAACAGAGGTTTTGTTTTTGGACCCTAGTAAGTTCTTGATTGTACACTATTGAGTAGTATCATATTGGAGCGAAACATATGTGAGATGCTATCTGGATGGCCGTTTCGTCCTATTATGAGACTCCTCAGTAGTGCGTTTTGTCTTGTATTTTTCATGTAACTACATTTTAATGACAAGTATAAGTCGTATTTATGATTCTTACTTTATTATATTTCAGATAGATTTGCATACAATAGGTAAGATGTATAAAGTTAAATATGGAATATATCTGTCGGATGATGTCAAACGAATTTACTATGGTGAATATGCTGATGCTTTGTTAGGACTTTTGAAAACAGAAGAAATCCCAGATATATATCAACATTCAATACCATTACCATTACCTCCATTACTTCACGCGATTGATCCTTGAATGATGTTCATCCTCTTTTATAACTTTGTGAACTTTTTTGAAATAAGTTGTATGCACGGACAAGTTCTTGACGTTTGTTTTGCTTACAAAATGTCGGTAGTAAATTTATGTAAACGAATTATTCTTTTGAATTTAACGCTTGATAAAATAAAAAAATAGATACCAGTCAGTTTAAACAAGTTTGTTTAAAATCTAAGGATATAAACTCTGACGTGGATGGTTTGATCGTGGACATTTCATCGTTCTTCTGCATGACGACATCAGTGAAAACTTCTGGTAGAAGTGAAGTGTTCGAATTCCTTCACATACAGCTCACAGCTTGTCATGTAGACCTAGGTGTTCATTGGTTTTTGTTGACCTTAAACCTATCATTGCTTACTTCTCTACCTTAATTGTATCTCCCATTACTTTAGTTTCTGGTTCTATGTTTGTTCATAATTTAAAAAGCTATGTTTGTTTTATACGAGGAAAGATGATCTGAGGGTTCACTGTCGAGGCAATTATTTCATTACTATAAGATGTATCGTTCAATGTTTATATCGTTCATTACAATCTGCTAGTATACATCGCCCGTTGTATGTGATTGTGCATATCAAGCAAAGAACAGTTCTTTACTTTGAACGAACAGAATTTAAAGGCTGCTAGGGTGGGAACTCTACAACCATGAACTCGTTGTAGCATTTTAAAAACAAACTCTTGAAATTGAAGTCTTCAGATTACCTGAAGGTGATGAAATTATTCGTGTGTTTTTGTCCGTACATATTTCCATTATCATAAATGAATAACGAGGTCTTTGATGACAAAATTTGCAATGACAAAGGAGTTAAACAATAAACTATCATTCATAGATGTACTAGTCACCAGAACCGATACAAAAACAACTCGAGACTAATATACATCGGAAGCCTATCTACACAGATCAACTTTTCAATTACAATAGCAACAACCAAAGAACGCGTAAAAGTAACTGTGTACAAACTTTATTCAAGAGGGCGAGAAAACGCTACAGCACACTTGCCGCGCTGTGAACAAAGACAAAATATCTATCGATTATCTTTCAAAAGAATGACTACCTTTGCAATTTCGCCAAAAAATGCCAATCAAACGCGTCAGCAGAAACGAAGTGTTACGGGGGAACTGAAGACATTTGGCTGAATCAAACCTTTTTACTGTACATCAATTTTACTGTGTTTTTTGGATGTGTTTGTTTTACTTAACCTTTGGACTTGTTTGTTTATATCATTATTTTCGGACATTTTGATTTCTTTTGTCATTGGTTTGTTATTTGGGAGTTTTTGCTCCGGGAACCTACAAAATTGAAGGTTTGTTTTATAATTGTTATAATTATTGTTGTTAGGACGACTTTGGCGATTATTTGCGTATCGCGAATAAACTTGGTATCTAATTAGGAGTTTTGGTTCTCTTGCCTACTTGGATTCGTGATTAGCGAATATCGACGGACAGTATTTCAATAATTGGAACGGGCAAAATCTCATAATTGGACGAAAAACGAAGTCAGGTACGGAAAACGTCAAACGAATAATTCTACCATGTATAAAAGCCGTATCAGAATTTCCTGAAGCCATTTGCAATAAGCGTGGTACAAAAACCAACAAAGTGATATCAATCACTCCTGTGTAAACCGAAGGACAAAATGACAAAAGAAGAAAAAGCAAACAATATCTACAATATAAACTGTTCCAATTGTGCAAAACACTACATTGGACAAAGTGGACGCGCCCTTCATCTTCTCCTGCACAAACATCAATAAGCCGTCGAATGCCGTTACAACAGACTAAGTTGTATCGCGTAAACATGATCAGCGATCAACAATACAGAACTTTTTATTATTTTATTTTATTTAAACACTTAAATATCGGTGCGAATGGGCACCGAATACATGTAGCCGGTGACCAACGACGATTGGTTCATACGCCATTTGTTCCCTCAGGATACTGAAAGCAATGTGCATCACTGGTTTGGAATGAAGGTTTTCCAACTCTCCTAGGTGGACTCGCCGTGTCCACCAACCCGGGTAAAGCACAGAGCATTCGCTTTTCGTACTCTCAATTTCGTAAACAATACCGGTGCCACGAGAAAGCAGTGAGTAGGACTTCACTGGCAGAGGCTATATCCGCGTAGCCATGTGAGAGCATTTGGAGAGGGAGAGCGGACTCTCCTCACTTTCGGCTGTATCAGGGCATTTGGGGTCACAATACAGAACTATAAAATATAGTCAAAATTTGATTTCCCAAACTGAATATCATGGGTTCCTACAGAGAATAATCAAAAGTGAATGAAGAATGTAAAACTGTGATACAAATGAAATTACCATATTATTAATATTACTACATTTAGCCAATCGGAATGTCTATTTGTCTTCGTTCAATGTCTTTTTGAATTATACCTTTGCTTGATAGTCACCGTATATTGTTACGTAGCACTTAACACTTGACAGAATTTCCGCTTCTATTTACGAACTTGTTGAAGCTAACTCCACTAAAAAGTAAAGCCTATCTTGTTCATCGTATCAAGTTCACAGCCTCATCCTAGTATTTATCGTACACTTATGATTGCTCAGGAGTCATGGTTAATAAAATATCCATGTCATGTAAGTCATATCGTGGAGGTAGATGTAACGGTTATCGCAATCATTGTTCAGTATCCATGATACTTTTGAGAAATTCTAGCAATGTTTCAAAGTCAAAATAACATCTCATGTAAATTGAATTTATTACCGCTTTTCAACTTTTCTTTTGTATGTATCATTATATCAGTTCTCAACTGTATGACTATGAAATTTTCTTATGGTTCCTCCTGAACGTCAACTTACTAGAGTGAATTATTTTTGTTTACTCAGTCTATAAATTATCCTATCAGTCAATTAATCATTCAATCAGCCACTTATTTTCTTACAAACTATTCATACTACTAATACAAATATCAGTAGTAATATTATCAATGAATGCAAACGTACATAAAATATGATTACAATCTGCATGCATCATAATCAATACAATGACGAAATCGTAACGTGCATTATTTGAGAGAAAGTACCGAAAGGCGAGTACTAATATTACTTCAACCGTAGTCATAAGCGTAAACATAATAAGAGCTGAAATCATTCAACACTTGACTAAGGTTGCAATGAATGTGTGAACAATAGAACAATCATGTATGCAACCCTTTCGATTGATCCTTTCCAATATACAAGATCACTCATTCAATTAATGTTGAACTCAATAATTTGACCTTGAAAACGATTTTTTCACGAAGTAGGTTCCATTTTTTGAATTTGGGAATAAGGACAACTAATGGCATTTACCTTTTATGTTGATGGATTAAATGTACAATGATGAGAATGTTAGTTATCACCGATGAAAAAGGCTTCAAACAAGTTAACGCTGAACGTCTATGCAAACATGATCAACGATTCATTCTGTGAATAGTGTGAATCAGAGGTACTTGATGTGGAATGTCAACAAAATTCGAAATCACAATTATATGAACACAGAATATTCTTTTTAATAATCCATAAAAAATTGGCCAAGTTTATGGCAGAGTACATCATTTAAGAAACTGTAACATGTGAATCACGAAGTGTTTGTAATAGGATGACATAGGGTGAGATAGAACATTGGGATTACAAATCAGAAATAACGTAATATGCAGAATATTATGAATTATGAATCAGATATAGTAAATAGGGTTGGATGCTGAATAAATTTCTCTTACATGTTAGAAGTGTGATAATAATAATAATAATAATAATAATAATAATAATAATAATAGTCCCAGAGTGAACATCAACTCTGAGATGCAGGTACATCCAGCTGACCAGTCCCAAATTGGACGAAACGCGCGTCACACTGGATTCCACTGCTAGCCACTATCCATCTTTGCTTATCATGCTTGTGAATCAAGGCTATATCGAGTCAATACGTGCAGTATGCACATATAGCCAATTAGAGACTGACCAGTTGCAGTCCTAAAAACATCAAAGGGAAGATTCAAAATAAACAATTCTGAATGAATTCAATAATATTGACTGGTAAGATGTGTACAAGAAATAAGTTTAAAATGAACATGAATTAATGTCACCATATTATAAAACTGATTATTAACAAGTTGACCCTGAAGTTGGCCAGGATAAAATGAGCGGCTGAACATAATTCTTTTGGATGCAAAGCTCTGGCTTTTTGATCCGAATAGTAATTGCCTCAGCCGTCTTCAGGATTCTCAGTCTGACAGAATTAGGTAGACGTCTGTTAACACGATATATTATTGTGAAAGATTACTCGATGTTGGTTCTATGTCACGTCTGAACTAAATGGGCTAAAAAAAGAGCTGTTAACCGTTTTGACTACACCTTTGCTTAACCACACTTGGAGGTGCTCACGAGCCCGAGCATACAAAGACCTAGAACATCTGCCTATGTCAAGTGTGTATATCAGTATATTGATATATTTGGGAATTTAGCGAATGAATTGGATACAGTCGTTTCGTTGAATACCGATATAATAGTACATATGATGAGACATTGAATGAAAAACTGATTATCACCACAAGATTTATGTAATGAAGCGTGGGAGAAGTGATACTGTTGAACAAGTACTTAAATAAAAAGTAGTAATTTCTATTACCGTCAGTCATGGATACATCAGACCAAGTATTTTCAGAAGGAGTTTTGTAGAGATTTAGTATTTTCATAGTTTAAAGCATGAGATCGCGGATGCACACTGCAGAGGAGTCCCACAATAGGACGAAACGGCCGTCCCGTAGTTCCAGGTTTTCCCTGGTGGTCTAGCTCCAATTGACTAATGCTTTCAACTAAGCTTTTTCACTTATGTATGGTTATTTTTAGATTATCCGGTGAAGATTATATTGTAATATGACTGAAAAGTCAGCTAAATATCCAGATGTATAAAGAAGATTATATCAAAGACACGTAAAACCTCCCAATTCCTCATTATCACCTATATGAAATATGTATAATATCCAAATTGTGTAGTTTAAGATCTCAGTGACGAATACACTATAGATGTGAAGGAGTCTGATGACATTGCAAAGTTCAGTCTTAATAAACACAAGTTTATCATGATCATCGTAAGTGGTTTTCCAGAAAACAAATTAACCTTATCAACAACTGTTAATTACCACCTTTTTAAAGGAGTTGAGAAAGACATGTACGCTGTCAACAGCATTCAAGCTAAGGACAAATAAACATTTCACATGAGACCGAAGGTTCTGAGTTTGAGTCTTACGTGCAGGGTCGTGGATGAACATCACTAAGGAGTTTCATACTAGGATGACACAGCCGTCAAATGCTTCCAAGTTTTCAGTGGTGGCCCACATTGATCGGCTCATAATTTCAATAAGATAATAAAAAAATGTCAACATTTGAGTGAATGACAGGGGCCATTTCTTAAACTGTTCAGGCCTAATTACACATAGTTTTACCATAAGTGCTTTATAGTTTAATATAATTTTCAATTGTAGAGTGTTATCGATTACATCATAAACTTCATAAACAATTACCATTTCATAGTTGAAATCATGAGTCAATTGAAGCTAGATCACCATGGGAAACCTGGAAGCACTGGACGGCCGTTTCGTCCTATCATGGGACTCTTCAGCAGTGCACGTCCACGATCCCGCATTTCACTGCAATACCCAATGAATCATTTAATTCATTCATGTAGTCTTGTGATTCAATGTAATCATACAATGATTCATTTAATGTGTGTGTGTACAATTTTACACAGATATTACGTTAATGTCACTAGTTTTTATTCACTGGTCGAATGAGATGCTAATGACAGATAGATAATATAAAAGTCATGTTAAATAAATAATAGATGTATTTTCAATTGTGAGATGGTACATTTGTACCTCAAGTGGATGATTTCGATGGAGATCTGTTCTTTGAGCTTGATGGTTTAGTCGTTGAGCTTTAATCGTCCTTCTGAACGACATCATCAGCACAAAGTTCGAGTGGAAGTGAAGTGTTTGAATTTCACCACATGTGGTTCACAGCCTGTCCTGAAGACTCCGAGGTGTCGTTCAGAAGGACGATGAAAGCTCCACGATCAAACCATCCAGTCCAAAGATTAAAACTCCATCAAAATTTCCAATGGTCTCAGACAGGGTAACTCATATTAGCTGTCTTATAAAGGTCAACTGCTTAGACTTGCATAGGTCAATCTATCTACCTTGGTAACTTACTGATCACGAACAAAACGAAATATTGTCTAAACGTCAATAATGCATCAATTCATACTCAATTATAGACAGTTAAACTTGATCATTTCTATGTTGTATGTGATGTACACTTATTACAAAAGTGTTATTGCATAGTTATTGCGAACTCATTGAATACTTGTTGACATCCATGGTGAAAATTATTATTAAGTGTGATATCCAATCGCAAAACCCATTACTACCTATCATGACGGTAACACTCCATACACAGCAGGTCACCCTCAATGGTCCTTGTAGAACAGTCAAGATGAATGAATGTGTTGCATCTCGAACGTCTAACCAATAAACCAGATCCGTTTTCAGTAACTGGCATGCTTTCGAATTGATATGACTATTTATTTCCCTAAATTCAGTGCCGCTGTTGAACATGACTTTTCAAGACACTTTTTTTCTTACTTCATGTCATCCAACATGCATCTAGTAGCTACTCCTTGAAAATTGATGGATTGCACAACACAACACCACACATCTACGATTGATGTCATACATTTTAATTGTTCCTACATTAAAAAAATTACTCTTGGTCTGAACACTATTGTCCATGTTTGTGTGAGACACGCTATATTGTATAGTAAGTTGACGTTCACTTTTCAGTGTTTTCATGTACATTAGACGAAGAAAAAGTTGAAACGTTTCAATGGAGATATTCTATGAGTAAGTTAGACATGGTGAACGTTTCGCATAACGATATTGTAACTATGGGACTTACTTTTTCCAAACGTATTCGATAAATGACTTTTTTTGAAATCATGGTATCAAAATAAACCAACTATAAGGTTTTAAAATAGTTAGAAATTAGGAAAAGACGTTGGAAGTGGATCGGACATACATTAGGGAAATCACCAAACTGCATCACGAAACAAGGGCTAACTTGGAATCCCGAAAAGAAGTAGAAAAGAGGAAGGCCAAAAAACACATTACGTCGGGAAATAGGAGATATGAAAAGGATGAATAACAACTGGAACGAACTGGGAAAGATTGCTCAGGACAGGGTTGAATGGAGAATGATGGTGTGTGGCCTCTGCTCCTCCATGAGGGGTAACAGGCGTAGGTAGGTAAGTAAGTAAGTATCAAAGGATATGTACATCCTTTCAAATACTACTTTTTATGCAGTTTTGATCTTAAATGAATAATATGTCTGGAAGAAAAACATTCATTATTCGATTATAATTAATGCATATTTATCAGAAGGGGTTTTTGTGGAGATTTAGTATTTTCATAGTTGAAAGCGTCAGTCAATTGAAGCTAGACCACCATGGAAAACTTAAAAGCAATGGACGGCCTTTTGGTCCTATCATGGGACTACTCAGTATTGCGCATCCCCTATCCCTCACTCGCGAGATTCGAACCCAGGACCTACCAGTCTTGAGCCAGAGCCCTTAACCGGTAGACCACTGAGCCGGCAGGCATCCGACGGTGTTAATGTCTAACTTCAACCAATCCACGTAGTTTGAGCAACCGTCCACCAATTGTCTTCAGTGAGTTGTTATCTCATAACGGACATGGTTGAACTCCACTGGTCACAGCTTCCCACTAGAACTCTATGATAATAATGAAGATGAAATAAAACTTATTAATCAAATGGGTTAAAGTAAACATGGATACATGTAATCGCTAAATTGATCACTTGTCAATAACACTATCAGTCTAGACGACTGAACGATTGAGATGACTTCACATCAGTTCAACTGTAAAAAACATTACAAAATAATGGATCACAGTTGATACGTTGTGTAGTATCAGTTTATATGTTAAGCCCATATACTTTATTCTAGTTGCTGGCCAAGCCAATTCGCCTATCCATTATGAGTCATATTTTGATCTTGTTAATTATTCGCTTATTGACCTTGACTATACTTTTATATGAGCGTATATGTGTACACTTCGTATCTTATTCATCATATGTCTGTCACTCATTTTTATCCGACTATAAATGTTGATTAACGCTTGCTTAGATCGAGTTGGCTTCCCAGCCATCTCCAATACGCATTATCTTTCGCCTCGCTCTCGAGTTGGCTTCCCAGCCATCTCCAAAGTATGCATCATCTTTGCTTCGCTTGCTTACATTTGCTCATGTGCTTACAACTTTCTGGTCTGCATCATTTTTCAATAAAAATGTAGTTGCCGCTTCCTTTTGCCTTCTGATTTTATACACCGTTAAGATTGGTATTATAACGGTTATCAGGGTGAACGATTAATGAAGCACGGTACTACATAACTGGCGATCCCGACTTACGAACACGCAACATAACTGGTTAGCCCGACATGCGAACACGCAACAGTTGAAGCTTCTCCTGGTTCGTAGATTTGTGTATTCATATCAAAGAATTCAGAACACATTTGACAACCAATAAGTGGTCGGAACATAAAAGAACAACGTTTTACCCAAATTCGTATTCCAATTTTAGTTTGGACTGTTGAAGCTGACTGAGATCCAGGAAAAACTGATCTCTTTATCTGAGATTGATAACCGCAATATTATGATCTAATCCAATCGTTTAAATGTACAAGAACATCTCTGAAATTGGCTTTTGGAGCGTTTCATGCAAAAACTATTATTGGGCCAATTGATCATGGTTTGGAATATCTATTGAATGAAAGTCAAATAGGGGTAGGTATCACAATTGATTGATCATTGGATAGTGATCAATGTCATGCTATCGATCAAGTTGCAATGTGGCCACTAGTCTAGGTGGCTTGACACTGTGTGCATTATGTTGAGATCATTCCATAATAATAAAATGAATCGATCAAATGTTCTGAAACCAATACTACTTTTCCCCCTAATTTCTTCTAAGATTTCTTAACGACTGTATTCATCATCATCATCTTTTTTTACCTTGATCTCTATTTACAGTTACACGATGTACCAATGTAAGTATAATCCCATCAAACGTGTCTACAATATATCTTTATGCTCAAGTGGATAGACAATGACTGTAGTAATTTAATTATTGAAATGTCTTGAAAGCACACATTTACAATTTTCAACTCTTCAATGAATGTAGCTTATTAAGGGTAAAACCGAAACCAAGAATCACAATCCGAATGAGAAGCTTATCAATTTAAGTATATGTGAATTGGCTTCTATTGGTTGATTAAATCTTATTATTGATGTTTATGATTTCAATAAATCACATTGACTCTGTTTGACAGAATTGTGGATGCACATCCCTGATAAAGCTGATATAAGACGTAGGGAGATATTTTTCTTATCTAAGTAATAAAATCGTGAAATAATGAATCCGGTTTATCTAATTCTTTCTCAGAGGTTCACAGTGATATTAGAATCATCGAACAGCAAATGCTTCACTGAATAATCTCTATTCCATTCCAGTGACACAGTGGGTCTCTTTTCTTAGAAATCTGACATTTCTTCACAAACGATTCTATCTTCTTTTACCTAACTTTCTACTGTCAATTCAGTTAAAAGTTATTCAGAAATGAACTTTGAAAGCGAAGATTCAGTTTAAGTATTACTACAACAAAAGATCTTGTTGATTTGAACAAAGCTATAAAATTGTGACTGATTTAGGAGCATCATAGGTGTGAACACAGATAGGTGACTGGTAATGGAAACATACTCAACAAAGTGCGTGGATATTTGTCTTTGTGTTCACACAAACACATCGGTGTAAATGAACAGTATGTTGTTTGGAATAAGAAATCATACTGATCCATACAGTAAAATGTCAGTGGGTGAAACCATCAAAGTTTTCATTGTAACATCAGAAGTTTAGCTCTAGCGACGATTGCAACAAATTATCACCATACCTAGATACATTTGGTGAGCAAAATCTATAGTTTACAATCCTAAATAACAAAGAATTTCAGTCAGTCAGTCAGTTACAACGTAGAACATCGTACGTACGTATATCAGTTCGAGTTGCCATACCACATTAGCACAGAGATGCAGTTGTCGATTCAAATTTCATAGTGGTAGAAGTAGTAAGAGTATAAGCAGTAATCCAAAACATTAGGGTTTGGAGATGTTATTGAAGGAGTACTATCCAATGAAATAAATTTGGAGAGAGAAAAAAGAAAGGAACATAAAGAATTCAGAGGATTAGAATTTGGTAGAACACAAAGAGTGGATGCACCTGCGCATACACAAACCAAATGAAACAGGGTAAGCTTTATGTGGGTGATATTTCCTAAAGTGAAAATATGACTGGTTGGTTGAAATCAAATTGATGTAAGTTATGTTTACTTAAATGTTTGCTGATAAACACTTATGAGTTAAATTCACTTGGTATTGTTTGTTTGAATGCGATGGCGTTTGAAGCGAAAGGTGCTGGGTTCGAGTCCTATAGTGAACATCAACTGTGTGATGCGGGGACATCCAGCTGACGAGTCCTACATAGGACGAAACGCGCGTCCTGGATTTCACTGCAAACACTATCCATTCTCGCTCATAACACTCCGGAGTTAAATTCAGTAAAAGTAATGAACTTTGTACAAATCAACTGAGGAATATCGTGATAAAGGATTGTTACTTTTGAGTTTAACCAGCTAATTTCTTTCTTTCGGTTGGTATATCACAAATGTCAGTGGTACCCACTATCAAGCATTTTATCATAATAAATACTTATGTATTTAGAGATGCTTTTAAGTTGTTTGATTGCACAAATAATTTGACTTTACTTCGTTTCAGACCACAACTTATTACTTCAACAACAGATCATATCACTACTGAAGGAATCATAAGTCAGACAGAAAATGTGACTCATCCAATTCTCACTGTACAAGATGTCTATAGAATAGGAAATGAAACAAAACGTAAGCTGACCTATTGGTATTGCTGAATGAAAATAAGTTTTTCTTTATCTAAACAAACCTTATAAGTAAATTGTCTACTCTCCCCCTTCCTCTTTCTTCTGGTGATTGACTGGATTATGAAGACTTCGACATCTGAGGGGAAACATGGAATACAATAGACATCTCATAATCAATTAGATGATTTGAACTTGGCAGATAACCTAGCCGTCCTATCACATACACACGAACAAATACAGACGAAGACAACAGATGTAGCAGCAGCCTCCGCATCAATAGACCTCAACATACACAAAGAAAAAGCAAGATTCTCAAATACAACACGGAGAACACCAACCTAATCACACTTGATGGCGAAACTCTGGAAGAGGTGGAAATATTCAAGTACCTGGAAAGCATCGTTGATAAACAAGGAGTATCAGATGCAGATGTAAAGGCGAGGATTGGCAAAGCAAGGGCAGCATTTCTACAACTCAAGAACATATGCAATTCAAAACAATTGTCAACTAAATTCAAAGTGATAATCTTCAATTAGAACGTCAAGACAGTCCTACTGTATGGAGCTGAAAAGTGTAGAATTACTACATCCACCATCAAGAAGGTACAAGTATTTATAAACAGTTGTCTACGCAAAATACTCAACATTCACTGGCCGGATACTATCAGCAACAGCGTTTTAAGGGAGAGGACAAACCAACTTCCAGCTGAAGAGGAAATTAGGAAAAGACGTAGCTTGTAGCTCTTCTAGAGTTACTGCCGTTCCCAAGCCCGGGTAAAGGAGGAGGGTTGGGCATGGGGTTAGCGACCCCATCCCGTAGAAAAGCTAACTCGCTAAAAAAACGCTAACCAGAAAAAATAATTCAAACCATTTAAACTCTGCCCTCCGAGTTGAAGGAATAATTATGACGTCTAATGACGAAAGTCGAAATTCTTCGGAAGTCACGAGACCGATGCACCTTCTAACAACCAGAGCAACACTCTTTATAGGTACATGGAACGTCCGGACAATGTGGGAGACAGGAAAGACCAGTCAAATAGCAATGGAAATGAGGAGATATAACTTGGCAGTACTCGGAATCAGCGAAACCCACTGGACACAAACTGGACAACAAAGACTAGGTACAGGAGAGATGCTGCTGTACTCCGGTCACGAAGGGGAAAATGCACCACACACTCAGGGAGTTGCTCTAATGCTGTCCAAAGAAGCACGAAATGCACTTGTGGGATGGGAATTTCATGGACCCAGGATAATCAAAACATCATTCAGGACAATGAAGGAAGGGATCACAATGAACGTTATCCAATGTTGTGCACCCACCAATGATAGCAACGACGATGATAAAGATCAGTTCTATGAAAGGCTGCAATCAATTATAGAGAAGTGCTCACGAAAGGACCTCACCATCCTTATGGGAGATCTAAATGCTAAAGTTGAAGTGGACAACACAGGATATGAAGATATAATTGGACGACATGGACTAGGAGAGTGAAATGAAAATGGGGAGAGACTTGCAAACCTATGTGCTCTCAACAAATTGGTTATAGGCGGCACAATATTCCCACACAAGTGCATACACAAAGCCACATGGATCTCACCGGACCACACCACAGAGAACCAGATTGATCACATCTGTATCAACAAAAAATTCCGAAGATCAATGGAAGATGTGAGAACCCGGAGAGGAGCTGACATAGCTTCAGATCACCACCTGGTTGTGGCCTAGATGAGACTGAAGCTTAAGAAACACTGGACAACTGGACAAACAGCACTACAAAGGTTTAATACAGCCTTCCTTCGAGATACTGACAAGCTCCATGAATTCAAGATAACTCTCAACAACAGGTTCCAAGCTCTACAGGATCTACTGAATGAACAAGAAACTACTTTGCAGGACAACTGGAAAGGGATAAAAGAAGCACTAACTTCAACGTGTCAGGAGGTTCTTGGTCCTAAGAAGCATCATCACAAGGAATGGATCTCTATGGGAACCCTGGACAAAATTCAAGAAAGGAAGAACAAGAAACTAGCAAACAGCCGAACACGATCAGAGAAATTCAAAGCACAAGCAGGCTACGCAGAAGCAAACAGGGAAGTGAAGAAAAGCATTAAAGCCGACAAGCAGAAATACATGGGAGAACTAGCAACGACGGCGGAAAAAGCTGCAAGAGAAGGGAATATGAGACAACTATGTGATACAACTAAGAAATTGGCAGGAAGATATAGCAAACCAGAGAGACCAGTCAAGGACAAAGAAGGAAAGGCAATCACTGAGATTCAAGAACAGAGGAAAAGATGGGCAGAATACTTCGAGGAACTGCTGAATAGACCAGCCCCATTGAATCCACCGAACATCGAAGCAGCCCACACAGACCTTCCAATAGATGTCACTCCACCAACGATCGAAGAAGTCAAGATGGTCATCAGACAAATCAAAAGTGGGAAGGCGGCAGGATCTGACAATATACCAGCAGAAGCACTGAAGTCAGACATTGAAATAACTGCAAACGTGCTTCACCTTCTATTCAAGAAGATTTGGGAAGAGGAACAAGTGCCAATGGACTGGAAAGAAGGATATCTCATCAAGATACCAAAGAAAGGAGATCTGAGCCAATGTGAGAACTACAGAGGCATCAGTTTGTTATCAGTACCAGGAAAAGTTTTCAACAGAGTGCTGCTGAATCGGATGAAAGACGCAGTAGACGCCGAACTTAGGGATCATCAGGCTGGATTCCTTAAGGATCGGTCGTGCACAGACCAGATTGCGACACTACGGATCATCGTGGAACAATCAGTTGAGCGGAACTCATCACTATACGTCAACTTTATTGACTATGAGAAGGCGTTTGACAGCGTGGACAGGAGAACATTATGGAAACTTCTTCGACACTATGGAGTTCCTGAAAAGATTGTCAATATTATCCAAAACTCATACGATGGACTACAGTGCAAAGTGGTGCATGGAGGACAGCTGACAGACGCATTTCCAGCAAGGACCGTAGTCAGACAAGGCTGTCTACTCTCCCCATTCCTCTTCCTTCTAGTGATTGACTGGATTATGAAGAATTCGACATCTGAAGGGAAATACGGAATACAATGGAGTTCTCAGAATCAATTAGAGGATTTGGACTTCGCAGATGACCTAGCCCTCCTCTCTCATACACACGAACAAATGCAGATGAAAACAGCAAATGTAGCAGCAGCCTCCGCATCGATAGGCCTCCACATTCACAAAGGAAAAAGCAAGATTCTCAAATGCAACACGGAGAACACCAACCCAATCACACTTGATGGCCAAACTCTGGAAGAGGTGGAAACATTCAAGTACCTGGAAAGCATCGTTGATAAACAAGGAGGATCGGATGCAGATGTAAAGGCGAGGATTGGCAAAGCAAGGGCAGCATTTCTACAATTGAAGAACATATTGAACTCAAAACAACTCTCAACCAATTTCAAGTCTGAATTTTTAATACGAACGTCAAGACAGTCCTACTGTATGGAGCAGAAACATGGAGAACTACTACGGCCATCATCAGGAAGGTACAAGTATTTATAAACAGTTGTCTACGCAAAATACTCAACATTCACTGGCCGGATACTATCAGCAACAGCGTTTTAAGGGAGAGGACAAACCAACTTCCAGCTGAAGAGGAAATTAGGAAAAGATGTTGGAAGTGGATCGGACATACATTGAGGAAATCACCAATGTGCATCACGACTCAATCCCTAACTTGGAATGGTGAAGGGAAGCGGAAAAGAGGAAGGCCAAAGAACACACGACGCCGGGAAATATAAGCAGATATGAAAAGGATGAATGTTAACTGGAAAGAATTGGAAAGGATTGTTGAGGACAGAGTTGGATGAAGAATGCTGGTGAGCGGCCTATGCTCCTCCACAAGGGGTAACAGGCGTAAGTAAGTAAGTAAGTTGGAAGTAGATCGGACATGCATTACGGAAATCACCAATGTGTATTACGAGGCAAACCCTAATTTGGAATCCGGAAGGGAAGCGGAAAAGAGGAAGGCTTGATAACATTACGCCGGGAAATAGAAGTAGACATGAAAAGGATGAATGTTAACTGGAAAGAACTGGAAGGGATTGCCCAGGACATAGTTGGATGGAGAATTCTGGTGTGTGGCCTATGCTCCTCGACGAGGGGTAACAGGCGTACGTAAAGTAAGTACGTTATAAGTAAATCTATAGATCTCTACGAATACTAATGGGTTGAGTGTATTTGTAGGGCTCATTAGGTGAATATGCTTTTGTCAAACTGGTCATTATAGATAAACTAAATGAATGAACACGTACTACTTTGATTATTTTCATTCTTGTAGAAACCACATTCAAGATAATTCAGGTAAACTAAATTGTAATTATCCGATTTTATTATGTAACGCGTATGATTATCTAAAACAATAACACAACCATTAGTGGAAGATCTAGTTCCATTCCAAACGGTACAAGTCAGGTGTAATCAACAAGCCTGACTGTTTAATCTAACAATCTACAAAGCTTATCTCTGAGAGTTGAAGTGATGTTGTTGGTAGATATTTGTGAGTGAAGCAAAGAATGTTGACTGAATTTTATGATAGTGATTGACGAATCAATAATCTGACTTAAGTATGGGTTATTGCAGGAATAATGTTCGACGTGACATTTACTGAAAACAATCATAGATACTGACTGATAAGCGAATATGCCTTGTTGATCATTTCTATTCTGAACAACACGGGAATAGTTCTCCTCATATCTATAAAAGCTGTACAGGATGCAAACAAAATACATATTGATAAATAAAGTTGAAGAATCAGTGGTTAAGATTATCGTTTGGGGGGCTTAATATCGTCTGCTTTCCTCGATGTGTATCCTATCCAATTCCAGCGCTCCTACCTCTGCCGGAATTCGTTTTATTCTTTCCCACAGTTGGTTGTTGCTGATAGTGTCTGGTCAACGGATCCGAAGTGTTTTACTGGGGTGTTCAATTCCACTTGGTAATAGAGATATATTGTTGTAAACTGATCAAAGTTTGTGTATTTGTCCGATTGAATCCCATTCATAGTACTCATTGGTAAATAAAGTTGAAGAAGAAGTGGTTAGGTTTATCGACCAGAGGCTTAGTTCAGTTTTAATATGGATAACGTCAGTCATTCATTTCTATGATTATTATAATATCGATGAACCACTTATCCAGTGAATTCATACATTGATTTATATTTTTTTCACAGTCATATGATAAACAAGTGTAAGTGTAACTGTATCAAACACAAATTTTCTTTAAGAATATTGATGTTCATTCAATTGAATGACTATTATCGGTGTGTGACATCCAGATCCTTGAATTATATTGAGATGACAAACAGATATCTGACAGACAACAAGTGTAGAAATGGAAACACTAGAATGCCATTTTGTCTTACTATAGAACTCCTCAGCAGTGTGTATCCACAATCGTGAAAAAATAAGACATTAGAACTGAAGACCTTCGATCTGGAATGAGAACGTTTTGCCTATGTTCCACCTGACACGTTTCCCATGGTATACATGTCTTAATAGCACTAATCCAATATATTGTGTAATCATCTATTGTATTCTGTGTGTAGATTGCTCTCCGCCAACAAACTCGGGATCTAGACAGAATACGAAATACTTCACATCAACACACTCATACACATGATATATTCGCTAGTGACAAACATTGGAAGCGGATTTCTAGAATTGTGGTGACAATTCGTGGTTGTAGAGTCTGGTCATTTTATAAGTGTTAGATAAATATCCGTCGACGATAATGAGATCTGATAAGTGAGCATCATGTATTGACTGCAGATAGACCGTAACATCAAGTGATGTTGGCTCAATCGACTGGGGGCTGAGCATTCACATTCCAGATCGAAGTTCCGTACTTCGACTACATTTGGCGGAATCATGGATACAAACCTCCGAGGATTTTATTGTTAGATTGAAGCAGCCTTCCTTTGCAGATTCCTTACAGTTTTTAAATGTAGAATAAACAGACCAGATATAAGAATACTTGACTCAAGATCCACAGCACAATCTGTTATAGATATAACCTACTATCATTGAAGTAACTATTTCTATGAATTTGATGTTCATCTTGTTGTGCTAATGAGGTATGGCAACTTAGACCAATGCACATATGTGCTTGATCCTACGTTGTAGCTAACTGACAGATTACTTACAAGCTGGACAAACTTTCCTAGAACATCTGCCTAGGAATTTATATACTCGGGCTGGTGAACACCTTCCAGTGTGGTTAAGCAAAGGTGTAGTCAGAACGGTTAACAGCTCTGTTTTAGCCCATTTAGTTCAGACGGGAAATAGAGCCGACATCGAGTAATCTTTCACAGTAATATATCGTGTAAATAGCAGTCTACCTAATTCTGTCAGACAGAGAATCCTACAGACGGCTGAGGCAATTGCTATTCGGATCAAAAAGCCAGAGTTCTGCATCCAAAAGAAATATATACAGCCGCTCCTTTTACCCTGACCAACTTCAGGGTCAACTTGTTAATAATCAATTTTGGAAATATGGTGACATTAATTTGATTAATGTTCATTTCTATATCTTAAACTTAGTTTATCTACACACCTTATCAGTCATTATTCTTATTATTGTCACACTTGTTAACCTTTTAGAGAAATTTATTTATCATCCACCCCCTATCTACTACTATATCTGACCTAATTTATATTATTCTACATATTACGTAATTTCTGATTTGTAATCGCATTTTTCTATCTCTCACCCCCATGTCAACTATGCATATATTCTGATCATCATTTATCTTACGATTTTATTTCACCTATAAACTGATTCAAGTTAACACTTCATATTAGTCATCCTCAAAAACATCAAGGATTCGATCTTATTTTTATTTTATATGACAAGCAACACTCCCTTGATTCACATATTACAGTTATGTTAAATTGATGTACTCTGCCTTAAACTTGGCCAATCTTCTTTTATGGATTATTAATTTATAATTGTAGAGTACCTGATGAGAAATTCATTGAAAAGAATATTCTTCGTTCATATTAATATGATGGGAATTTTTCAGGGAATAACATGTAGCTTAAAAATTAAGACAAACTCCATAAAGAGTAGAAAAGTTGGATTGTTATTCATTATAAATTGTAATAAAGGTGATGGGATCATTATTCATTAACATAATTCAGACAGCATGCATGTCGGACTTATTATTTGATAATGGATTCCTGATCACCGATATCCGTCTATTAATGTGATGAGCAAATTGTGTTGATTGACATGTTGTTCCAAATGGGTACATAATTCAATTTGACAAATAAACTTTCGGAAAACTTGAGTAGAATTTGTATTATTACTTTTAACTCAACAAATGACAATAATGATAAGATTGCAATAACTAAAAACGTACATCAGTATCCAAGGTAAAACTGTCCATGGATTAGGTGTTTTATGAACTGTCTCCCTACAAAATATTTACTTCTATGGTTGATTGAACAACTTACAGCGGTGATAAGATTATGATGATCAACAGTGTAATAGCTATTTCAATTCCAAGAATAAGAAAAACCTAAAATTAATAATTTACTAAAAATATTCATCATATCATACCATTTTCGTATACTCTGATAGAGCAGAAATATTACTGTGGTTACATGTACTTGTAACTTTACTGCCTGAATTGTACATCCATGAACTATTGTATAGATCAGCAAATATTTCTTCAAGTGTATCTAGAAATAGAAGAAAATATGATGCCGTTTCCTAACATTTCCAATGATATAAATATATGAAAATGAAGTGCAGTGAAAGTAGGAAGAAAAGACTGAATACAATTTGATACTTGGTCATTTCGTTGATCTTATTGAATCACGTTAATTTAGTGGAATAACTGAGTAATTAACTGACTGTCAAGTATATAATTATCCTCCTATTATTAGACAGTATTTTTGGTCGATCATTATAGAATAAGATGACATTGATTGAAACGTTTTCGGTCTTTGATATACCTTCGCATTGCTGATGATGAATGATTTTCGCTTTATGAAAATATGGAAAATCATGGTTCATAGAATTGATAAAAAGTAGATGAGATCGTCAGGAAAGGAATATTCACTTTTGAAAATCCATCATTACTTACTTGATAAATTACATAAACGGTGTTGTATACCACTGTCCTAATGGTTTGTTTATTTCACCGCGTAAAATGGATTATTCAAACTGAAATACTGAAAATAATATAAAGATCTTCTTAGAATTATATTCAGTAATGAAACTTTGAACTGCAGTTAGGTTAATTTGATGAAACTAACCGTAGTTTTCGTGTGTGTGTTTGTTTGTATACTTTTGTGAATTAATGATTAACATGATTTTCAATGGTATCTCTAATAGACAAGACTCAGTATTCAATCTACTTAAACTAGTGCGTAGAAGAACTATGAACTATTTAATTGATTGTAATAATAACAATGTGGATCATTTACATAGTTCATGATATTTCAGTGATAAAACCATTCCGTTAATCTTCAAAGGATGCGCCATGAATATCTGAATCACCCATTGAATTGAGCTTTATAGATCATTTTGCAGTTTATTTTGATAAGAGCACAGTTTTCAGACATATTTTGTTTTTTTTGTTATAGATTTTACACGTAAACCTTTCATAAGGATTTGGAGTTTGAAAGGATTCATTGGTTATAATTCATTAGTTCTACATATCAAGGTATAATATTTCACTCCATTGGTTCTTTGTACGTATTGCACAACAACAACTGAGTTTGAATTATAAAAATTAATTGCAATCAGTGGTTGATTATCACCTGCTTACAACCATATTTGTATCCAAGTGTAATATTGACATATGATACAAGATAAAGTAATGGACACTGATGACCAAATGAATTCGAATAATCTTGATTATCAATTATAACTGCACATAGTAATGAGTAAACAAGTCGAGATTGTATAGAGATAGAATTTTTAAGAAATACAGGGGTTGAGGTAGTGTTCACATGATGCCTAGAAACTGATAAGAATACAGTTTTTAAGCCGTTTCCGATCTACATCTAGAGTTGTATCCGAAAGATATTAAATTATGCGTAGCCCTCAAGATTTATTCATCGACCATTATTATATATATATATTCTTATTGTGTAACTACTAGGTAACTAGATTATAAATATTTACTTTTCTCTAATTATCAGCTTTCATTGGACCTGTTGACTACTAGTCATGTACTGATACTCAAATCAAAGAGAATGATGCGTAATGTCCTGCATGTGCTAAAGTAATCAAAACCTCTCGAAGGACAGAAATAAAAGGTTGGAGAGGAACAACAAATCCATGATCAAGAACGCATGTGGATTTTGTCGGTCCCACTGACGAGAAAACAGTTATCAGTAATTGTTGATGTCTTCTCCGAATGGCCAAAAGTTCACATTCGGAAGTCTGTATCAACGAAAGCTACTTTGGAAAAATGGACCCAGGTATTCAGCTGTTTCTAGTGCTCCAATGTATTTGTACGAGAGAATGGATGTGAATTTACCTGTGTGGAAGTTTCCAAGTTTTGGATCGCCAATGCCGTTAGCCAAATCAATATACCCCGTACTATCAGCAGTCTAAACGTGTTAGTTGAGAAGTTTGTGGACACATTTAAATGAGAACTGCTTAAGAATGAGGAGGGAGGAAAATTGAAGGAGGTAATTCAACGACTCCGATCGCAGTGATCATAAGGCGATACCACGTACGTAGTTTTCATGCAGTTAGTCCCCTTTATGAATTTAAATAAAGACAGATCATATATTGATGCAGAATAATATGAATTCATCATATCTCGTGGTTTCTCATCAGCTGCTTAAAACCAACTATATATTAGAATTTTAGTATTGAGATAATAAATAGTGCGGAACAATTGGCATAATTGAATGTAAAGGATTGGAATGACAAAAGGTTATCAATGATAACTATATATATATATGAGCAAGGAGAGGTCAGAGGTTATTAAGTATTAGAATGAGGGAAGCATAAAGGGTGGGTGACGTAATAGTGGAATAGAGTTTATAGACAGATAAGATCAAATGTGTGATAATTTTAGAGGTAATGAAGGAGTTAAGGAATTAAAAACCAATGGGGTAGGTTACGTAATAATTGAATAGAATTTGGAGAGTTCATATAATTTAAGAAAAACAAGTTAGCCGAAATGTGTGGGAGAAAGGTTGTCTAAGAATCGAGTAATGGAAGAGGAATATAGTAAAAACTAAATATGAACTAAAATAAAACTAATAACCAAAAAACTAAAACAAACAAAAATGGATTACCGGGGTAGTAATAAGTTTATCACCGTCTCATTTGAATACATAGATCGTGTTTGAGTTTTTTTATCGCCATCGCTTCAGCAAACCGGAGAGCAGTTATACTACTTTGTTTGCTAATGATTTTGAAAGCACGAGAGATATCAATGGTGTGCCCGGTGTCCAGTAAATGCCGAGCTATTGCAGTGTTGAGAGCCCTGGTCCGTCGCAGCCTTAGTTTCTTATTAACATGCTGAGAAATGCGAACATGTACACTTCTCTTCCAATGTATGTGCTTTGGCACGTAAATGTAAATTGGTAAATGCAGTTGGAACTACTGGTCACTGAAAGAATCACATAACGTTACTATTATAATTGTAAAACAGTTTTCTTATGCGATGAATAAACTTGACTTAAAGAAGCTACTATGAATTATGAGCTGAGTTATATAACTATAATAGAATTGAACAGTCACTCATATTTTATTCCCTTCCCACTCATTGACTTAGATAGCAAATTATAAAATTTATCGAAAAAGTATGATCATAGACAGGACATTTGGATTTAGAACTTACGGGAATAAAATATGTACAGCTGGATGCTCTGAAACTATATTTTACAAAATCAAAATTCTTTCTACAAAGTGTTAACTGCTATTATTCGTCGATTAACTTACAGTACCAATCACAGAAATACAACAATCACCATATTATTTATTCGTTTATCAAGCATTAGTAAAACCTTTCGCTGTAAAGGTTACAGAAGGCCTAATCAGAGATATCGTGGTTGCTGACAATAAGCAGCGCGAAGAATGTACATTCTTCAGGTGTCAATTGATTGGACTGCAAACGTCTAAATGGCGGTCACTCAATATTTATCGTCAGGAATGACGAAGAAGTAAGAATCATAAAGTTCTTGAAGTACTTTGTGCTGAGAATTCTATATTGTACCAAAAATATAATATTGAATAAAGCTAATAATAATAATAATAAAATAGTAGGACTTAAAACTAAAGTATTACCCATAGAATACGTTCATCAGATATCTGAGCACAACAGCTTTATTGTTACCGTTCGAAATATGTTTGCTACGCTTTTTCTTGGAGTGCAATTCCACAGAATATTAGGAAAACCAGAAAAAATTTCCACCAGGCTATGATGAAAAACGAAAATAAACATTTTCTAACGTTACCTTTACTCAAACAAAATGAAAAGCATAATTCGAAATATTCAATAAAATACACCTGATCAATAAGTTTCGTTCTCCTACTGAGAAATGTGGATTTATAGGTTAAGAGTATGAGCTGAAATCCCATTAGTAAATTGACGAGACTATAATTTACGGACGAGTCAATCAGGAGCGTTTGAGTGATTTTAAGGTTACGGAGCCGATTTCAATACCTGATGATCATGTATGGTAGGCTCACAGAGGATTTTACAGAAGACGTGATAACTGAGTGGCTACAACAATTAGGACTATGAAGAAGTTCCTTTATTTGTAATTGTGGTAATCAAGTGACATGTAGACCTTGTGCAGACTGCTGTGATGATGTTGTCTTTCCATGTAATATATGTTGGAGGAAGAAGTCTGCTCGTATACGGGACATCCTTCGCGCGATCCCTAATCAGACTAATGCATATTATGATGATTTTTGCTAAATGTATAATAAAACACCAGTATTATTGACTGCAACATTAGCTGAAGCTTTGGTTGTTAAATGGTGTGAGTATTGTAGAGATATATGCGTAACAAAAATGACAAGCTTACACAGTCGAAGTGCACACAGACAATACTGAAGCTATGTGATCGGGACTGAGAGAGATTTTGAGACCTTATCGTGGCTCCAGAAGCCTACTATTATGGAGTCATATGGATGAGTTCCTTTCACATATGCATTACCACATTAGAACCTTTGAACATCTTGCTAACCTCGACAAGTTTTAGATCATGTAAAAGAAGTGTGTCCACTTTATTATATTATTTCTTAAAATTTTGTCTGCAAAAAGAACGGGAATCAACGATTCAGTTTCATTAGAATCTATTAAATAGACCCGCTCTACAAATACATTGTCAGTGTTCAATCAAATTACATTTTCATAAATATTCGTATAAGTACATTCTAATTAACTGTATATAACCAATCAGTTAGTTGAAAGTGTCGTCTTGAAAAATAATTCATGATGTGCAGTTATGATGTTCGGGCTAATTCGAAGAAGTAGCTTGAATGAGGAAATAATGATTCGGTTTTCTAAAAATTCAGCATCAGTCTGTTTCAAATCCTTGAATGAAAGATAAACTTAAACAGTCAGATTATCTCTAAGAGTCATATATTCTGTGAGCTAAGTAGTGTAATGAACGAAACTTGAATGGAGATAACCTATTTACTATTTCATACACAAATAACAAAGAGTGTTCGTGAAATATGAGAACCATACATTGAATCCCTCACTTGCAAACCTCCAATCAATTGTCTTTCACATTCTGTATGATTCTTCCACTTCTTAATCCTCTTCTATTTTACTTTCTGTTTACTTCAATTAGATCTTCTTGGGCTTCTGTTGCCAACCATTCCTCTATTGATTGGTATTACATACTACTTACGTTGAAAGTCAGATGTGTCATACAACACACTACTATCTGCACCTCGATAAATGAGTATAATACTTTTTGATTAGTGAACTTTATTGTGTGAAGACTGAATGGGTTTTGAACTTCTCTATCTAACATTATTTTGAGAAATATAGGGAACAGTAGAGACCATTATACATCGATTCGAACTGAAAAGTTATCAGAATAACAGCTAGTCGATTGTATGGTGTTAGTTCGTCATATAAATCTAGGGAATAATGAATATGCAGTAATTTATCTAATTATTAACAAAATCTAAATTATTTTCATAGTTGAAATCATGAGTCAATTGTAGCTAGACCACCATGAAAAACCTGAAAGCACTTGACAGCCGTTTCGTCATATTATGGGACTCCTGAGCAGTGCGCATCTACGATCCCTTACTCGCGAGATTCGAACCCAGGACCTACCAGTGTACAGAAGATAGTTAATTAAACAAAAGTTATATTTATTTGAAAAGATGTTGTCAATATTTGTTGTAGATTAATTAAAGTGGGACGTTACTCTCCAGTGTTTACGAATTCACAAATACTTTACAAAGTTCATGTTGTCTGATACAGTCTTTTGATCAATAAAATTTAAAAGGAACAGTTATTTTCAGACAAACTAATAGACAAATGTTGTTATATAGAGGATGATAGAAGATGACATACAATGAACTTTGGTATAGGAATACTACGAATCCAGTGTACGTTCAAACGATGTTTATTAGTCAGTTACCGGTGCCTGATTCCAGTACATGATGTCTTAATTAAATGCATTAAATGTTAATAAATGTAATTTCTATAGAGTGGAGATCATGATTCAATTGAAACTTGACCACCATCGAAAACATGGAAGCACTGGATGGCCGTTTCGTCCTATTATGGGACACCTCAGCAGTGCGCATCCACGATCCCGCACTCGCGAGATTCGAACCCAGGACCAGCCAGTCTCGAGCCAGAGCCCTTAACCGATAGACCACTGAGCCGGCACCCAACGGTGTTAATGTCTAACTTCAACCAATCCACGAAATTGAGCAACTATTCACCAATGTCATCAGTGAGTTACTATCTCACAACAGACCTGGTTGAACTCCAATGGTTACTGCTTCTCACTAGAACTCCAGGAAATACTTCGTGGATGCGCACTGGGATTTGAATTTAGCGCTTGCTTCGTGATGCAGTTAAGTGATTTTTTCAATACATGTCCTATACACTTTCAGCGTCTTTTCCTAGTTTCCTTTTCAGCTGAATGTTGGTTTCTCTCTCACAGTAGGTGGCTGCAACTCTTTGTATCCAGTCAGTGGATATTGATCATCTTTCGTAAAAAAATGTTAAGAGATATCTGCACCTTTTTGATGATGGTCGTAGTAGTTCTCCAAGTTTCAGCTCCGTACACTGACGATTCATACTTTACTGTCTGCAAATCATCTAAGATGAATACATTTTCATAGCAATGAATCGATTATGATACACAAAAGCTATTATTGATGTGTTTTAGTGATTATCATACAATATATCGCGATTGAAACACCGTTTACAGTTTGTTCTTACCTTGGTAATGTGTTATGCAAAACGTGTACCTCACAATCTAAAATCAGATAACATGAACATCAGTAGAAAATTATTCTAATCTGTTAACAAAAGTGTATATGTAAAATAAATTGTTGATACATTTTCGTATGAACAATCAATGAAAAGATATTCAGTGATTATTGATTTCTGATCGTTCTTGTGTAAGCTATCAATTTTCTCTTAAAGAAGGTAATTTTACCATGAATAATTGGAAAGGAAGAATGAATTACTTGTTCATTGACATACAAATAAATGTGATGTAGTACAGTGAAGATACAAAGCATCAACAGTGATAAGCATCGTAATGGGTGGTTGTTCAAATCTATGATGAAATTCTTTGAAATGAAGAGTCACTATATCTGCTTAGCCAATTGTAAATGTTTTCAAATGGATTCGACCATATCATTTACTTAATATTTACTAATTCACTAAATATAAGAATATAAAGTATACTTAAAAGATTTTTAAGTAGTATATTTATGTCAAACTAAAATCTCTGTTTCGGATAAAATGGAATTGACTTCGATGTTATATAGGCAAGTTGAGATTTTTAGTAATTTTTATATATAGTCGAAATCATGAGTCAAATGAAGTTAGACCACCATATAAAACCTTGAACCACTGGACTGCCGTTTCGTCTAATTGTGGGACCCCCCAGAAGTGTGCAACCGCGATCTCGCAGCGCGAGATTCTATCCCAGGACCTACAGTATCACACGCGATCACTTAACCGATAGACCCCTGAGCTGATTGACATTCAACGCTGTTAATGTATAACTTCAACCAATCAACTAAGTTAGGCAACAATTTCACCAATGTCTTCAGTATGTTGATATTTCACAACAGTGCTTCCAGATTTTCCATGGTTGTCTAGCTTCAATTGACTCACGATTTCAACTATATATTAAAAAGTATAGTTGATTTAGTTCCTTTTTTAGTAAATTTACACTTTATTGATGGTGTATATGTATAGCGGAGTGTCAAAACATGAATGTCAAAACCTGTTTTATTATTAAATGTAGTTGAACCACTAGTAATCTCTACTTTTAAATGCATGTTAACTGAGTATTTGTAAAGTTATGAGTTCTTTATGATCAATAGACGGAAACTCGATCGTTTATGCAACCGGTTTTACTCAGAATAATTGATTGTAACTGAATATCAACATTAGATTATTACACTTTTCATTTATTAATTATTGTAGATAAATAAACAAACTGGTTAACGTTTTTTAGCGAGTTAGTTTTTCTACTTCATAGGGCCGCCTACCTCATGCCCAACCCTCCTTCTTTATCCTGGCTTGAGACCGGCATGAAGTCTAGAAGAGCTACAGGCGGAGGATATCACCGAACTGCATCACGAGGCAATCCCCAACTTGGAACCCGGAAAGGAAGCGGAAAAGAGGAAGGTCAAAGAACATATTACGCCGGGAAATAGAAGCAGATATGAAAAGGATAAATAACAACTGGGAACAACTGGAAAGGTTTACCCAGGACAGGTTTGGATGGAGTATGATGGTCGGCGGCTTATGCTCCTCGATGAGGAGAAACAGGCATAAGTAAGTTAAGTAAATAAACAGACAGATAAATTAGCTCGGAAACAGTTTGATTTGTGCAACCAAAGTTAAAGCAATGTTGAAACGATAAACCAAAGATCAATAGACGTTGCTATCAATAACCGATAGCATATCTGATACATACTCACACCAAAAACGTATATTCGGACTAATAGTTTGTGTGAGTTATACAAAAAGATCGCATAATTTTCTGTATCAGTTCAATCTTATCTGTTATAAAGACTTCGTAGTCATTGACACCCATACTTAATTTTTGTATTTCGAAAGTCTTATCTTGAATGCATCTACTACTTATCAATACTGATTGAATGTGTATATCAAAAAATCTGATTAATGGATAATGAAGTTTCAATCAGTTTTTTTTGAGTGTACAGTCATCATCCACTTTCTTACTTTCTTGAATGAAATCCTATGAATCTGATAATATGGTTCGTTTAACAATTCACCTGTACATCATTATAATGAACCTGATTATATGAATTCTGTTCAGGCTTTCAAGTTACAGTGGTACTGGGTTCGAGTCCCAGAGTGAACATCAACTCTGAGGTGTAGGTACATCCAGCTGACGAGTCTCAAATAGGACGAAACGCGCGTCCTAGATTCCACTGCTAGCTACTATCCATATTTGCTTATAATGTTTATGAATTAAGGCAATATCGAGGCAACACGCACAGTATGCGCATATGCCAATTAGAGACAGATCAATTGCAGTCCTAAATAACAATGTAAAGATACAAGTATACAACACCATGTGAATCTAACTTCTTATTGTTCCAAATAAAGCTTTATTTGAATTTTTCGGAAAACTACGGGCTATTTCATCAGTCGCGGCCTGGATAGCTCAGTGTTAACGTCTCTGACTGTGAAGCTGAGTGACACAAGATTGAATCCGTCAGGGAGCACCAGTTCCCTCAAGATTACAGGTACACCTTGCTGACAAGTGCCAAGCAGCACGAAACCCGTGTCCAGGGTTTCGTGTTGACCACTCCCAACCACCTTCTTATCTATTTCAACATAATTTGTTATCCTATTGTCACAATAATTATAAATTTTCAATTATTGTATTTGATTATTTCCAAAACTAAACAAGCCACAGAAACAGAGTTACATTGGCTGTCATATTCCTGATATCTCGATGTCAATATACATGTAGTATTTGTATTTTGTTAAGAAAATAGAGTTACATATACAGATGAACATGAAAGATGATGACCTTGGTACTAGACTAAACAACCTACTCTTTTGAACTCATTCACACTTGAACTTCATTTACTACATAGTCATTAAATCAGTTAGTTTGTTTCACGAAAATCTAAGTGTGATTGTTAGATTTAGCATTGGGTATTTTATGTGAATCATTTCGAATAAAATGAATCAATTTTGTCAACGATCAGCCCCCAAATGCCCTGGTACAGCTGAAAGTTGGGAGAGTACGCTCTCCCTCTTGAAATGCTCCTACATGGCCACGCGGATACAGTCCCTGCCGGGAAAGTCCTACTCACTGCCTTCTCGTGGCGAAGGTGCTGTTTACGAAATTGAGAGGACGAAAAGCGAATGTCTGCTGCTTTAACTTGGTTGGTGGACGCAGAACATCCACCTAGGAGAGTTGGAAAACCCTCTTTTCAAATCAATGGTTCATTATTCTGAGGGAACAAATGGAGTATGAATCAATCTTTGGTCATCAACTACCATGGAACTGCATCTCCTCACGATGCTCTACTGCCTTGTGGGTTAGACCTTTAGGTCAAAGGCATTGGGTGTGACCTCCTAAAAAAACCACCTGTTTCGGTTTGGGTACCCATAAAGTGTCGCAGCCCCCATACAAATCAAATGAGATTTTTGTGGGGCATATGTATCTGGTGCCTTTTTGTACCAATATTTATGTGTTTAAATAAATTAATTAATTAACGATCATCAATAATCGAGATGTTTTACCTATTTTTTTCTATAATCCTGAGATGAGTTAAGTACAAATAAGTGCTTACTCGTTTTCAGGTCTACTATCTAGAAATACTCGTAACAAAATTAGGACTTATGATTAATTAAGGAATTGATTGGCTGAAGAAGGACTTCATTAGCTATATTAAATTAGAAAAACGTATACTTGATATTCCTTCACCGATTAATCTTCACAAAATTGAAGATTTTTCTTGTATGAAGATAAATATTTTCCATATTATTTTACCACTGAAGTAGTTAATCATGAATTAGAGAACAATAGTCAGGATAAATGTCTCAAATGTTCAGATTTATCAAAAATCTTTCGACCATGAAAAGTGATGAAATATGTTCCACAAGAAACGTCCACTATTTGGATCATAGAACATTTCATAACTAATTAGCATTAACATATTTACATTGAGTGTCAAATAGTACAATCACAAAATGTGTTCTTCGTTACAACCCTGTTCATAATTCAACCCATTCTGCTGAAAAGCTGACGATTTTCACACTACTCCTTATCAAATGATAAAGGAACTCAAAAAGTTAGTTACGAGTATTATTGTAGTGAATGCTACTAATGTTGATAGATATAAGTAGTATCTAGCCCCAGTCGAAAACGGAATGCCCGACAGCAAAAGATTGCAATAAAGAGAACAGGAAGGTAATCTGAGAGCAATCAAAATTACAATAGAATTAGAGGAATAATGGTACTCTGTAATTATACGTCAAACAGCAAGTTGGTTCTCTTCATCAAATCTTCATTCCCTACATCTTTGAGTTTTTTTTCGTCACGCATAATGTATTGTCAAACATGGAGCATCTTTTCTTTAGAGATTAAATTATAAATAGTAAAAATGATGATACATGTGAACTATCACTGAAATCAAGTTGATTCTATCATTGACAGGCAAAAATTAAATACGTCAGTGATTTACACTAAAAATATTCGATTTCATGTAGACAATGTCATAATGATGTTATTATTATGTGAGGTGGTAAATGATGGTTCGAAATCACTTCAATATGTGGGAGAATATGAAAGATGGTAATTCTGGGTAATTATTGGATTAATGTGTGTTATAGAAGAATAAGTCGGTAATGTTGACATAAATTGACATAAATCTTCTTTTAATTTATGAGGAAGCTCAAAAGATAAGTCATCCTCATGGAATCGAGGTAACCATGTTCAATAGGCGACCTGATTTCCGCATAAATCCAAACAGAGCAAGAATGGAAACGTCTGGAGAATAAAATGAATTCGTTCTATTCATGTTTTCTCATAAGCAGCATGCAACCTCTAGTCAAAATTATTAATTTAGCTTTTAACAAACGTTTATCTCACTCTCATTTGTGAAGTTAAAATACATATTTAAATCAGAACCCAAATCACAGTAATACAGAGAATAGAGATACAAAGTGTGTAGACAAACGTAGCTGAGATCTATGTGTATTTCTATGTTGAAAGGTATATAATGGAAGGTAGAACAAGTGTTTTCGTTACCCACAATCGTAATCAAAATTGGAAGGGGTTATGTAAGGTTATTGAATGATTCAGTAGTCGCTAGATATGGTAAAACAAACACTTCACTTCTACTTGACGTTTGTGCTGATAATATCGTTCAGAAGGATGATGAAAGCTCCACGACCAAATCATCCAGCTCAGAGAACAAACCTGCATCAAAAACAAACAAATACGTGAACATCATTATTGTGTAAGAGATGAGTATCAGATGACGACAACTTAATAACAATGAAATTAAACTTTTAGGGATACGATTGAAAAAAATGATTTAAAAATTAAAGTTACTTAGGATTAATAAATCACCATGATAGATATAAGCACGTCATACTTTCCTGATATAAACACAGCTCAGGTGAGGTCAGAAATGTCAATGACAATAACGACTGAATAATACAGTAAGACTGGTGATCTTTGAATGTAGAGTAGTAATTAATGCAACTAAAATAAATAATATTTCTATTTTCATCAGAAAGGGTTTTGTGAAAATTCTAGTGTTTTAATGTTTAAATTTATGAGTCAATTAAAGTTAGACTGCCATGGAAAACCTGGATGCACTGGACGGCCGTTTCGTCCTAGTATGGGACTTCTCAGTAGTGCACATTCACGATTACGTCCACTTTATTCGAACCCAGGAATTATCTGTCTGGCACGTGAACGCTTAAACTCTAAATCACTAAGCTGGCATCCTGCAGTGGCAATGTCTCGCTTCAACTAATCCACGAAACTTCACCACCGTCTATTTTTACTAACTTTCATGATTATAATCGATTACTAGTTAGTCCATTTTTTAAAATGCATTCTGCTGAACAAATGACTGGTTCAATAAAAGAATGTCTTTCTGCTCTTTGCAATAATGATGTATGACATGTACAATGACAACATGAAACTACAAAACGTATTATCAAAAGAATAATATAAACAAACGTACAAAATTGTGATAATGAATTATATGACTGCGCTTCTGTGTCAATGATGACAACAGTTTGAATGGTATTAAAATCTAGTGGTTTAAGCAAGATTAGTTCCAACTAACCAGGAATAACCTAAGAGGTTGTTCAATAATGATATGAAAGTGTTAGGACGATATATTTTTAAAACAACGTAAAACTAGTAACTAGTAATTCATTCATTATCATTCGATCGTCTGTAGTGAATGTGGATACAAATGGATACAATCGAATGTATTTGAACACGATAATACAGAACATTTCAGTAAAATTTGAGAATCGTACAGTATCTACTTTATTTGTAAAATATTGATCAATTGTCTTAGACTTCACTGTTTCTCCATTTCCACACCAATTATTCTCTGTTCTCTATCATTTTACTTCGATCTTCTTATCCTTCTCCTACCAGGTATTTCACTTTTGATTGATGATATATACTACTTATATCTGTCTATATCAGTAGTACACACCACAAGATTAGTCAAATAAAATTGTTTTTGAGCTCAAAAGTATATGGTTATAGTTTCTGTGAAATGCAACAAAAGCTTTGGATAAACTATGCAGTTAATTAGATCATACTTGCTCATAACTCAAATAACTCTGTTTTTGTCAAGTTTACGTTTACTCCCTCATATACAATGAGTTAATTACTATGAACATGAGTGTTTTATTTATCGTCATTATAAATGATGCATATTTTGTGTCCATAATATAATCTGTTCCAATGAAGACATTGAAATAGTTGGATACATTCAAACATTTAATAATGATGATTGAAGAATTTACTTTTTGTTTTTTTAATGTGTAACCATGTATGTTGCCATGGTGCATTCAAAGTAGTATAGATGAATGATTTGAATTTAAGTATTATAATCTATTTGTGGACATTGTATTTGTAAAGTTTGGCACACATGCCATGCATATAGTGCACATTTATTAGAACTAAATGTTGGCGATAATCTGTCATGAAGATGTTGCCTGGATATAGTTTACTTCATTCAATTCACAAGTCATATATATAAATATAGAAACAAATCAACATATTCTAATCACTGTACAATGAGTTTCCATGTTGCATTATTTATGATTTTAGCTTTATGCTTTCAGATTTCAGATGTTGGTAAGTAATCCATAAGATGTTTGTACTTTTTTTATTAGAGTATGCACCATGTACTAATAGTAGTGCATTCAATATTCAAGCAACGTAGCTGTTAATCTTGTAATGAGTCTCTCATCTGAAGTGTAGTCCATCAAAATTGAAAGTACTATCCCTCATCGTGCCTTGAAATACTGAATATACAGTAAATAATTATCTTCAGACTGGAAGAATTCAAAACGTTTGACTGGATTCGTAGCAATTTCACTGATGTACATAATCTTATAAGATTTGAAATATCCTATTAATCGATTAATACTTATGTAAAATAATGTACTTTTCGTGATGATTGTGATTGATTTGTCATGTAATTATTATCAAATATTTACTACAAAGGAGAATTATAAGCAAAGATGGATAGTGCCTAGCAGTGGAATACAGTTTAACCGGGCGTTTCGTCCCATTAGGGACTCGTCAGCTGAATGTACCTGAATCACTTTGCTTGTGCAATTGTGTGAGGATTGAATTCACTTGTTTGTTTGAATTTTTCCATTGATACTTAGGACTGCAATTGTTCATTCCCTAGTTCCAAAGTGAACAACAACTGTGAGATACAGGTACATCCAGCTGACGAGTCCAAAATGGGACGAAACGCGCGTACTGGATTCCACTGCTAGCCACTATTCATCTTTCCTTATAATGATTGGGAATTAAGGCATTATCGAGGCAATCCACACAGTATGCACATATTCCAATAAGAGACTGACCAGCTGCAGTCCTAAGTATCAATGGCAAGATTTAAACGAACAATACTAAATGAAAGGAGAATTATGTTATTGCTTTTGATAAAATTTCCATTATTATAGATGTTGTGATATCACATTTGTCTCTTCCTTAGAAAAGATTTTCATTTACATTTAATATAAACCAATCGCTATGTAAGTTCTCTGCTGTTTGTCCATTCGGTTTTAAAATTCATTTGTTCGGTGACTGAATTATTTAGAACAGAATACATAATGATAATTTGGCAGGTCACAGAATGGCCAATATTGCATTATTTGTGTAGTACTGTCGTATTGCTTGAATTCCATAAATAATGCTGCAATATAGACACAAGTTAGACTGGCTTGACATCATGTTCACTGTGTTGCGATGTTAGGTAATTAGATGAAATCCAAGGTAAAACCTGGAGCAGCATTTCGTAATATTGTATATTCGTCAAAGTATTCGTAGTCCCAAGGGAACTGAGGTCCTCATTTTTACTCAAATTCTTGTGACCCGGTTTTATATTCCGTAACTAATCTGAGGCTGTTCTGGTAGTAAATGGCCTCATATAAATTCGAAATATCTACAATTGAGTGGTCAATAAGTTGACACTAATGCTACGGGTAGGTAACGAGAGTTTGAACACTATAAAGAACAACATTTGTTTCATAATTAGATGTTCGGTTTTTGTTGAGCCTCAAAAGCACGAGATTCGGATCGAGGATTTTTGTTCAGACATACTTAACAACTAGGCAAAGTACAGAAGTCACTCTTACTCTGTTTTCCTACTGTTTATTCGAAGTTAGATACTTTTGAATAGATCTGCGTTAAGTAAAGTCCACTTAACAGTCAATAGTATATTATAATTTAATATTCTTATCAGTAGAATATCCACACATTCAGTTGATCAACCAGAAATAAGCAAAATAAAGTGTTGTGCTAACATGCATTAGCTCGGTTCAACATCCTTTTAACTACCGTACACTTTACAGAGACACTGTTCTATCCCTTCTTCAAATATTCGTTTCGACTTGCATGATAGTCAACGTAGCCCATATATTCACAGATTGATTAACTAAGGAATTATGTATGATTCTTGTGTGAAAATTAGTTTCGCTAACGACAAACTTTATACTGGTAGGCAACTTAATTTCTTTTTTTTGAACACTGATAGTATCACTTTGTTGAACCGCAGGTCTTTATAGGACACTCTGTTTTCCTTAAACGCAAAAGATTGATCGAAGTGACTCTTTGATAGAAATGCTATAATAATAATAGTCACCTTTAATAGAGAACAAAATGTACATTCATCCTGTTTAGTGGAATGTTTAGTTTCCTTAGGTTTGCTTGTGTCAATCTCATTCTAAACATATCATTTTGAATAGTAATACAGATATAGTCAGTTAGTCAGTCAGTCACAACGTGGAACTTCGTACGTACGTACATCAGTTCGAGTTGCCATACCATAGATATGGTAATAATCGTAAAATGAATTAGTGTGAACGTAACTGTATTTTCAGATGAATGTAAAGTCTCATATGACCATAGCATTGATTTCTCAATAATAATATATAAAAATCGTGAAATTTTCTAAAATTCAGTCGAATGCATTTGGAGTGTAGGTAAGTGCCTAACTGAACAATGAACGAATGAATCATTCAAAGTAATTTTATTTGCCAACTGGTTATATATGAGAAAGAAGTTTTGATTTTGATGGATACAGTTTGGGCAGTCAAAACAAACTGATGTGCGAAAACTTTACATTAGAACTATTTTAATTGAAGACGGATGGTTGTGTACGGAATTTCCAAAAGAGAGACTCAAATGACGTCTAATCCCATGTATTGCTGAAATAGTTACACTAATTCATCACTTAGTTGAAGCCGTATCATCCACTACTCGTTCGTGAAATAATTTTGTCGAATATGTTGTACTACTGTTAACATTATAAGTACCATATTATCACCAAAAAAATAATCTGTGGTTGGACTCAGTTGTCAAGGAATATTGTCCACACAATTAAAATTACCTGCTTTCCATCTACGTAATTTACATAAATTTGGTGATGGATAATCCATGATCTGGTGTATACCTCAAATACTCATAACAACCAGTGGCATTTGATGTAAATTGTCTTTGTACTATTGATATTGATACAGCAATTTATTTCAGTCTAATTTCCACCAATATCATATCACAAATCATTACTAGTAATGATCAGTCCTCGATATTTAAATCTCCGAATGTTCAATGAATCCTAACATTAGAAATCTGTTTTGTAGCAATAATACCTTTATTTCCTGAACATTTATAAATCATCAGATGAATTTGTTCAATGAAATCTTATAGGAAAAAGTTACTGAAAAATCTAGCACTCTCGTAAGTACTCCTTAAACGTCTTGTGTTGAAAAAAGTTAAATTATTTTATTCGACTCCAAGTTTAGTCCGACAAACTTCTTCATTTTAGTGATCTCACTTGTTGTCGAATCTTTTATGATATTGACCCGTGTAATATGCTGAAGATTACTGAATGATCTTATTGTGCTATAAATAAGTCAGACAGAATTTCGTCTTGTATTAGCGCTCAAGCAATAAGTTTATTCACACGGAATCAACTATAATTTCTGGTTCGAATATAGACTTATTTGTTCATATTCTCTGTATGGATGGTGACATAGTGATCTGTAAATAACTACTGAGGTCTTAAGGCTTATTGGTCATTGACATAATTAAAAACCCAGATTTTGAACAGAAGAGAATGCTGGCAAGTAGATATTTTCTCAGTTTAGTTCTATTCATCTAATACTGAGGATTCATAAAGCGAACTATTATAAGTACCTAGATGTACAGAACAAAAATAAAAAGGTACGATTTAGGCATAACTCCATCCTAATATAATGATGAAACAAAAAGGAAATAGTTAACTAATCACAAATCTGCAATAATAACAGATATCATAACGCTTAATAGGTTGAAGTGGGCTTCCGAATAGAAGAACAACACATGCAATAGTACTGACGTCCTTTATTATAAATTAAAGATATAAACGATCATTTTCCACCAAAAAGTTCTAGAAATTTAACCTTTAACTGTTAACGTCTTTGATGTAACCAGATGAAGTGGGAATTTCTCCACCATGTCAAAATTTTTATATAAGATTAGTCTTGACATTCATACAAAATGGAATTCATGAAAAACAAGCCCACTGATCAAATACATTGGACCATTCAATCAAATGGTTTCACAGTATTTGGGCACTGAGTTGATGTGAGACATAATGAGAAGAAGAAGAAGAAGAATGTATTTGTAAAATTTCAGTAGATGAATTTGAAGACAATCCAACGTTTAACCTGCTAATCTGCTTCAAGATTTCTTAACAAAGTATAAACAAACATCAATATTATCGAACATAAACAAGTACCATAGAACCATGTACTTATCTATATATTCGATAATTTTGATGTTTGATTATATTTCCTTGAAAAAGATTGTCAGTTGAGATTGTCAGTTGAAACATTCGATTTCCTTGAAATTCATTCGTTGGGGTTTTACAACGACATTCTTCTTCCCTGATGAAAATAATTCGACTGACTGTTTACCTTTAGAAAGTTGAATCCTGAAAATCAAGCCAACTTATGTCGAATATTCCTAATGACATTGACAATCTATATCGACATTTTTTTTTGGTTTCAAGTACGTTCATGAATAATAAGATCTAATGATGAACATGTTCTGATTACAAATCCATAGACGTTTGTTATTCATACTTGGGAATGAATTCTATTATTGAGGAATTACAATTGGGTGCATAAGTTTGTTACATGGTCTCTTCAATGATGAAATATATTCATTTCATTTATTCTTTGAGTCCTACTTCATGTTCACACTATGAAGACAATTATCATAATAAGAAACCGATTGTCTATTTGAATAGGGCACTATAAGTTTCAACAATAACTGTCTAAGTTGTTTATGCCATATGTTTTGTGTCATAAATTTGCTAGACATTCAATTTCAGTGGTTTTTAAAGTCTGCACTGAGAACGCCAGAAAAGTATTTCAGTAGTGAACGATTACGGAAACTTTTATGGAATATGAAGTTCCTTATAATATATTTCTATTTACGCTTAAATAAACAGCTTGTTGAATGATTTGAGAAAATGTGCGAAAAATTCCGTAAATTTAAGATTTTATAATTGAAATAATGAACCAATTGAAGCTAGACCACCATGAAAAACCTGAAAGCACTGGAAGGTCATTCCGTCCTTTTGTGCGACTACTCATCAGTGTACACCCACTCCCCCGCCTCACGAGATCCGAACCCAAAACCTACCAGTCTTGTGTGCGCACTTAACCACTAAACCACTCAGCTGGCATCCAGCGGTGTCAATGTGTAACTTCAACCAATCCAAGAAATTCAGTAGCCGTCCACAATTGTCTTCAGTGAGTTGATATCTTACAACAGACTTGGTTGAACTCCACTGCTCATTTCTTCTCACTAGAACTCCAGAAAATATCTCTTGAAGCCAGTCACCAGTGAGCAAATGGTTATTATCAGAAGGGGGTTTGTGGAGATTTTACTAATTTTATGGTTGAAATCATGAGTTAATTGAAGTTAGACCACCATGGAAAACCGGGAAGCACTGAACGGCCGTTACGTCCTATTGTGGGACACCTCAAACCTTTCAAACTCAACATGCTCGCTGATTATTCGAATTGTGTTATTCACTTTAAATAAGTTTCTCTTTAATTAAAAGTGTAGAAATATTAAATCTTTTTACTTAACAATCAAATTATCCAATGTAAATCTGTATAACTACAATAGTAGACCATATATATATCACCTTATTGAATGTCCAACTATGAAGTATAAGAAGTCTACAAGATGTAATGATACAGCTGATTCATTTCGACGGTATATTACCGACTATCGTAATTAAAGTTAGGCCTAATCAATATTTAGAATTAGATATGATAGTTTTGTTCTAGTTCATGATTGTTCAATCTATAAAGCTTAAACAAATGTCAAAATTACGTATTCACACTTCTTATTTTCAGGGTTAAATGAATACAGAACAGATCAATCTGCTAATACTTCATTACATAATAATAACAATTTTATAATAATAATGATATATAATCTTATCAATGCAATTGTACAACATTGTTTGATACTCATGGAACATTGTCAAGTTGTCTGGCTTTTGTTGAACATGCAACGCATTCGTTCATAATGAACGCTTCTTTTTATGATTTTAACAGGGTTACGAAGGATCAGAATAATAAGAAGGAGCAGGTAACTTGATTCAACAAATGACGGACAACAATATGCATAACAAATAGGAATATATGTATATGTGTAGTTGAATGTATTTCGTCCATAGGTAGAAAAGACCATATATAAAGCCGTGTAGTCCAGGACAATCATTGTATCTTATTCATTTGATTGAAGTAAAGTGTACGACATCAATCGTTGATGTATGGTAGTGCGTTGTTTAATCCATTATGTTATGTGATCATTGGTTTTGTGATGGGATATCACACATAATAATACTTTTCATCCTAGATGTCAACAAGTATTCAATGACAACACAATAACTATGTAATCACACTTTTGTAGTAAGTGTACATCACATACAACATAGAAAAAATCAAGTTTAACTGCTTGTATATGAGTATGAATTGTTGCATGAATAAAGTTTAGACAATATTTAGTTTTGTTCGTAATTAGTAGGTTACGAAGATAGATAGATTGACATATGTGAGGCTATGCATTTGAGCTTTATAAGCTAGCTAATATGAGTTATCCTATTTGAGACAATTGCAAATGCATCAACTTTTTATTTAACACGACTTTTAAATTATCTATCTGTCATTGGAATCTCATTCGACCAGTAAATTAAAACTAGTGAGATTAACGTCATGTCTGCGTAAAATTGTACACACACACACTTTACATGAATGATTTTATGATTACATTGAATTACAAGATTACATGAATGAATGAAGTGATTCATTGGGTATTCCAATGAAATGGTAAGTGTTTATGAACTATATGATGAAATTAATAACACTCTACAAGTGAATATTATATTCCACTATAAAGCACTTATGATGTAATTATATGCAGTCATTCAAAAGTTATTGAAAAAAAATAGTTGCGCACTACACCCGGTTTCACTATAGATTTTGGCCGTTCGCACTTTTCTATAGGTATTTTCCGAGTCACATTTTCCTCCATAACTTTTGAACAGCTGAATGGATTTCGCTGATTTTTTGGTTTATCTTGTGCAACATTGCATGGTCTATTGAATAAAATATTCGAAATCATAGCGCAGTTCTCCATTCTTATGGCTAGGTTTGAGAGTTGTTCAGCGTCGTTACAACCAAGCTTTACATCATTGAATAAATCTTCCACCGTTACTCTTGCTATTACGTGAGCCTGACCAAACAACCGTTTCAAAATTTCTCTAGCTCACTTATACCCAGCCGAAGCCTTCATCACTACACATCCTTCAATGGCTGCCGTTGCCTTACACTTGCAGTCATGGAGCAAGTAGAGTAAACGTTGACTGTCATCAGAGACCTCTGACGCTAGGTATATCTCAAATTGTCTCATGAATTTCCAATACTCTTTAGGTTTCCCTTCAAAATAGCTCAATTCCACTCTCGGTAACTGTAGCCCAACAATAGGAACCTTAGGTATTGACGATGCAACGGATGTTCTAGTTTTACAACTAGCTACCAGTAGCACCTTCTATATTCGATCGTTCCCAGTCAGATAGAAATCAGAAGTCAGACGAGAAGAGGCAGGAAAGATATATTTGATTCGTTACCAATATATCGAGGAACCTTTGCTATAAGCTGGCTAATGAAACGTAGGAGCTGTGTCCCACGCCGAGTTGCAACGTGATCTGGTACGGATGCATGACCGAAAGCATTCAGTTAAACAAGTCCACTTAAACAACATGGTCAGCATCCAATGTCGAACACTTAATGAGCTATTGATTTTAGGGAAATAGGAACCTTAGGTATTATGCCTGGCCCTGCATCCTCAAGTCTTTCCTTTTTACCTAAACTAAGACTCTTTACCTTATCTAACATTACTTCGCTACCACTGTCACTATCACGATAGTCATTCTTAACTGAGTCAGAACCATGAGGCATAAAGACATAAAAAAAACGTGCTGTGTACAAAGTAGTTAGTCGTCAAACTTGTCTTTATCCTCACCGACCAGCTTAGGAATTGACTTCTTTGGACGATTGTTTGGCATCTCGCAATTAGCGACCACGTTTCTGGAAACCAAGATTGAAATGTAAGACGCGATAGCTCAGGAGCTTCAACCAAGTGCGTTTGTATGCCTGCTGTGTAAGAGTTTAGATCCGTGTTCAATGAAGAAGTCGGAGGATCCACAAATTCTCCTGGAAGTCGGAGTGTCGTTCCATTAACGAGTTGAGGTGCAGTGTATCCAATGTCAGGCTTCAATGCCTTGCGGATACCTGGTAAGACAAGTGGAAAAGCGTCTGTCCAATGTGGAACGTTTGCAGCTGATAGAGAAGCTTTAAGTTGTCGGTGAAAACGTTCTACCAACCCGTTTGCTTGTGGGTGGTAGGCGGTCGTTGGGAAGCGAGTGATTCCTAATAGTGTGGTCAAACAACAGAAAAGTCCAGATTCAAACTGGCGTATGCGGTCTGCAGTGATCGTTGAAGGGCACATGAAATTTGCCATCCAACGTTCAACGAAGACGCGGGTCACTGTTTCAGCATTAATGTCATTAATAGGTACTGCTTCTGGCCATCCAGTGAAACGGTCTACGCATGTTAAGAGATATGAGTATCCGTTTGAATCGTGTAAGGGTCCTAGCAAATCTAGATGAACATAAACGAGTGGGTTCTGGATAATCCAGAATGGCCACCATTTTGCTTCTAAGGGGTCGAATGCCTTGAGCATTAATGGTGAGTCTCAAAGAGTTGGTTCCGATTCGGCACTTCTGAATAATGGCAGTAGTGCCATGCATTCGGAGTCTTCCGAAAACAATGTCCAAATGCTGGAGATGTGACTCTCAGTCCGGACTTGCTATTAGACAGTCGTCAACATACGCATGAACGAAGTTCAGACCTCGGAAGACGTCGTCTATGAACCTTTGGAAGGTTTGAGCGTCATTTCTTAGGCCGTAAGGTGTTATGATGGCGGTTTCGGGATGTCGTCAGTTGCCATGCGTATTTGGTCGTAAGCTTTATCTAGGTCGATTTTCGAAAAGACAATTGTACCTTTCAAGGTAGCTGTCAAATCTTGATATCTGTGCCCTTATTAAATTTGACTATAAATTGCCTATGTAATTGCTTGCTATTCGCTCGCTTACTCCTCGTTCGTTTCCTTCGCTTGTTCGCCTGTTCACTCGCTTTGTCGCTTGCCGCTCACTCGCTCGTTGATATTCGCTCAGGTGTTGTTAACTTTCTAACCCGAGTTATTCGACAATAAACTGTAGTTACTGCTATCCTTTGTCTTCTGATTTTACGCACCGTTAAGATTAGAACTATAACGGTTATCGAAATAAACGATCTAAAAAAGGAAAAGAAGTTGGTCGCGTAGTAGATCAAGAGTTAGAAATCGATCATTCTCTAAGGGACTACCAGATCCTGCTATATGCTGGTACCATCAAACATTTGGGTACAGAGCTCAAAAATGCAGATCTCCATGCAAATTTAAACGACCGCACCGATTCTCAGTAACGACTACGACAATCAACGCAGCTTCCCGGAGCAATCGTTTATTTTATGTTCAGGACGGAGTAACAGGCGCGCAATTTTTAGTAGCCACGGGAGCCGAGATAAACGTCGTTCCCCCACTGAGCAACGTAAAACAAAATATCGATACTGAGCTAACTCCTAAAGCAGCGAATAGATCCGACATAAAGACATATGGCAAGCGAAAACTAACCTTGAATTTCGGCCGTAATATTTCACTTCGCTGGGAACTTGTGATCGCTGATGTGTCCGTACCCATAATTGGTATTGATTTCCTAAAAAATTTTGACCTATTAGTAGATTCTCGACGAAATCAACTAGTGAATGGAAAACGCTCAGTAGTCATAAGAGAAGTGACCACCGATCATGTATCTATGAATTTGATAGTGTCGAAAGATAAGAACGAGCAGTATAAGTCACTTCTAAACAAGTTCGCCGATTTAACGAGGTCATCATACGACAACAAAGAACTTGAACATACAGTACAGCACCACATCGTCACGAAAAGTCCACCGACTAAAGTAAGAACGCGAAGGTTGGACCCAAAAAGGTTGAACATCACGAAACGAGAATTCGAAAAATTAATGAAACTCGATATCATAAGGCCATCTAATAGCCCCTAGGCATCTCCGTTGCATATGGTTCCCAAAAAGAATGAAGAAATCATACCATGTGGAGATTATAGAGCCTCTAACAAGCGAACGATAGCAGATAGATACCCAGTGCCACATATCCACGACATTACCACCGAGATGGAAGGTGTTACGATTTTTTCGAAGATTAATCTTGTTCGGGCGTACTATCACATTCCAGTGGCTCCAGAAGATATACCGAAAACGGCTGTAATCAAACCATTTGATTTATTTGAGTTTTTGCGAATGCCATTTGGACTAACTAATGCAGCTCAAACTTTTCAGCGATTTATTGATCAGGTTGTTAGAGATTTGACAGGGGTATACGCATATATCAATGATATATTAGTAGCTAGCGCTACTGTGAAAGGACACCTACAACATCTACGATAGTTATTCACGAGACTTCAAGAACATGGCGTCATTATTAACGTTGGGAAATGTGAATTTGAAAAGAAATCATTGCAATTCCTAGGTCATATGATAAATTCTCGAGGTATCATGCCAGTCCCAGCAGAAGTTGCTGCTATTCATAATTATCCGTTTCCCGAGTCACAGAAAGAGTTACGACGATTCTTGGGACTAATAAACTATTATAGGCGATTTATTCCAAACTGCGCAATAATACTACAGCCATTAACGGACGCTTTGCGAAGAAATACTCGAACATTCCGTCTATCGACAGAGGCTATACAGGCTTTTGAGAAGGCCAAGCGACCACTTCATGAGAATATGATATTAGTTCGACGAAAGAGCGAAGCGCCACTAGCCGTCATAACGGACGCATCGAACATAGCAGTGGGAGCAGTACTGCAGCAGTTAGTAAACGGTACATGGGAACCGATTTCATTTTTCTCGAAGTGATTAAATCCTACACAAACGAAGTACAGTACGTTTGGAAGAGAACTATTAGCGATTTACTTGGCAATTAAGCATTTCCGACATATGATAGAGGGTACCATTTTCACGGTGTATGCGGATCACAAACCCTTCATTCTATCTGATGAAAGCATTTCAGATTACACAGTTAATATACAAAGAAATATTTTCAGTGTTGAATCTAAGAACAACTTGTTCATCGTTTACATCTTAAAGTCTAAGCACTAATGGTGTTCTTATTGTAGAGGCCACAGCCAAGATAACTATCTTATTACACCCAAATGAAAAGATAGCTTTCTATTGTGGTAACGTAATGTGAAAAATTTAATGGAAATTTATTTTGTTACAAATACTTCAAATCATTCCACTATTTCATATTAACCAATACTGTCAAGTGTATCTCGTTACTTTGAACATGATAGAAAAGTATCTGCATTTAATTTTGTGGAAACAGACTAGTTGACACTATTATCAATCCACTAAAGAATAAATATCCAGGCATGTGTTAAAGACGGTGAATAATCAGAAGTGAAGTCCAATCCCAAAATAAATGATGTGTTCGTGACAAATAGTAACATACTTTGAATGTTTGAGTACTGAACGTAAAGAGTCATATTCTGTTGAGCTTAACTTCATGTAATGAAAATCAACTGCTCATAAAGTTCATTTTGGAACATCCTGAGTGCAGCATCCTCTCCACTATACACATTTATATTTCATTTCAACGGACGACGGTAGTCATCTCACAGTTTGCCATTTCATATCATGATGGAGAGATACTTCGTAATTCTGAACCCAAGTTGACAAGAATATTTATACAAATGGGATGGAAAATTCATGGAAAGATAACGTTGAATACAGGTATGCCTAGTGTTAGTGTGATTAGTTGTCTTCGAATGAGATGATCTAATACCGCTAGACGCACACAAATACAGATATAAGATATCTAGCAGACAATATACCCGCTCATGTATTGACTAGCAGCAAGACGGTCACACGTGCAGTCCTCAGTCATCTCACTACTCAATGCATAAGAAAGTGTGTTATGTAAGAAGCAGAAATAAAGCAGTGCTACTACAAAACTAATATTTCCTTTATGAAATGCTCAATTGTCTTGTTTCATTGAAATAAACATGTGCTGTTGAAAGATGAAGATTAGTTTAGTGTATAGCAATGAGTGAATGTGATCAAATGGTGAACCGTGTTTCATGAATGGATGTGAGGAGTTCACCAAACGGTGATAATTGCAACTTCATATCGTTTGTTTGAGTCCTCCCATTGATGTTCTGGTCTGCAGTTGATCGGTCTCTTGTTGATAAATGCACATCGATGTTGCATTGGTTCACAAGCATTGTGCTTGAAGATGGATAGAGAATAGCACAGAAATCAATTTTTCACTCTGAAAATTAATCGGAAGATTTATTAAGCAATTCAAAATATGAATTAAATCTTCACACCGTTGCAAAAGTCATTTGATATATGGACTGCTTAGCTAAGTGGATAACGAAAATTAGTTTGAAGTGCATGTAATTGAGCTTCAGTATTTTTGAAAAAAGTAACTTACCAAATAATCAAGGTGAATTCCGATGAAGTGGTTTTAATCAAAGAAGCGTTACTAGTTGGAAATTAAGCATCACGTTATGACAAATAATAAGAGAATGTAGAATTCCAGTGTTGAATTCCAGAACACTGATTGCTGATCCTCGATTGAAAAATATATGATCTGTATGGGCTGCTTTATTAAGCCGTCAATTATAAATGTGAGGATCGTGATCACTTGTGACATCTTGAATACAAATTTTGCCAAACAAATTATTCGTCAACAAGGTATAAACTAGTGTATACTTAGCACACTGATTATCAGTTACGAAGAGATAATTTATATGATTATACGAATGCACATTCTACCTGTATTTGTGAAATTTTTGTGTGTCATCATTATTGACAATGATGTATGATGAAAAATGAATTGAATGAATGATATTTGATGTTTATTAATCAATGCTTCTGACTGATTTATTTAGAGGGACCCAGATGTAAAAGGTTTGAGTACTTTAACACCCATCAAACACAGTGAAACACATTTGCGGACCACTGAATTTTAGGTTAGTGAGAAACTCATGAAAAAAAAACTGAGGAAGCGGAAGAACACTTGATAAATGTTTGACATTTAGTAAAAAGCTGCTAAATCTTAAGATCTCGACCGATGATATACCTAATATCTGTATATGAATTGTCATAGACACTTAGGCACTCATTCATAACTAAATAGTCGATGTGATAGTCTTCAATGTAAAGAATTCTGACAAGATTAGAGAGGCTCATAATAACTCGTGGATAAGTAGTAGTGTCACATAAATGATATTGAAATCATTGCAGTCAACTATGAGTTGCGTGTGAATGGTAAATTTGATAGAGTGATCTGTCGAAACATTGATTCTTTTAGCGTCACAAAGCGCTCAAACCATAATTCAGAACGTTCCGATATCTAATACAAACCACTCTTTAATTGCTTTCAGATAACAAAACATTGACACAGACATTGAACTCTTTTACATATTTATTAACTGCGTGTTCACACTCACTTCGTCATAATACACATTCACTTATATATTATAATTCAGCACACAATCCACAGCATTATTAGACAAACCAGTTTGTATACGTTTCACCAAGTCATGAAACCCTTTCTTAGCTAAAGACTCAGAAAAAAATATTCATAAGAACTTTCTCGAACTTCCCGACGGTGTAAATTAACGTAGAGATAACTATGTGGTATGTGTTGGAGATGAATTCACAAATAACAACGTGAAAACAGTGTTCTGAGCACTCTAATTGATAAATCTGAAAAAATCTTAAGATCTCGACAGATGATATACCTAATATCTGTATATGAATTTGTCACAGACACTTATACACTCATTCATAACTAAATTGTCGATGTAATAGACCTTAGTGACAAGATTATAGAGGATCATATTATGTTCAGATGAAATAAATACGGTTTATTGATTATAATTCTTTTCTGCCGCACAATGTCATTTTCTGAATCACTTTAATCATACCTATCCCTTTTGACTGCGCAATATGGTCTTCAATGAATTGTAAATGTGAAAGGCGTGTTGATTTATAAGGCATGTAGTAAGCATGTGGTAAAATAGTGAAGTTTTACATAATTATCAAAGATAATTAAAATCATTCATGTAGTAGTGTATGCGAACACAAATAGAGATAGTCTTATGTATGTTAAAACACATTTACAGAATATCTTAGTAAAATTGCATAATAATACAGCTTATTCTTTATTTTTCATAGTTGAAAGCGTGAATCAATAGAAGCTAGACCACCATGGAAAACCTGGAAACACTGGACGGCCGTTTCGTCCTATTATGGGACTCCTCAGCAGTGCGCATCCACGAACCCGCTCTCGCGAGATTCGAACACAGGACCTACCAGTCTCTTTATTTGCAAAATTGTCAATCAACTATCTCAGATTTCATGTGTTCCTCCATTTCCACATCAAATGATTTCTGTTCTTATCCTTTACCCTCCTTTTCGATCTTCTAAACATTGTGCTACCAGATATTCTTATGTTCACCATCAATAAAATATTGATTTATTGATTGACATAGCCATGTTAATTGAAATAAAAAAACTGAAATTATGTTTACCCTACTGACAATGAACTACATCAAACTTATCATTGTTATTTTACAAAAGTAATAAATAATGCACAATTGTTACCTATCATCAATAATGGTTTGTACTGATCGTTGAATTGAATTAACATCACGAACTAATGTAAGCTAGAAAACCATGAAGTATTGAACCACGGTTCATCTTAATCTGTGACTCCTCAGCAAAAACAGGTTGATTGTGCTACACCACTCGTTAACTGATATCAGTTAATAAATCACTGTATGCTGTGTCAGTGTTTTAAGGGTATAATGCAGTTCACAAGACCTAAAGCTCGTCAGTTCAGATGACGGGCATTCTTCCTACTTCTATGATCAGATGTAATGTTATTCTTCCATTTGTTAAACTTGGCTTACAACAGTCAAAGTAGTCGGACATTGACGCGTTTGCTGATGAGTTTGTAGTAGTCGTAATATCATAAAAAAGTTATACTCAAGCATGCTGAATAACAGAAGACAATTATTGATTATTTTTAAGAGATACTAAATAGAAGTCTCAATATCTTTAAATGATCATTCGTTATAAAACCATTCATAATGAAATCAGGTCGTGGTTAATGTACATTGTGTATAGTGTAATTATCTAGGTCTACTATGAATCTTCATCTTCTTTCATACAACATATGATACATTACTAATCATTCATGTAATTGACTTCAATTGAGACTTGTAAAATTGATCAAAACAACATTGCATAACATGAAGTTAATCTCCTTCTTTGTTTCTCTTTAATTTGAGGAGATAATAGAGCAAATTTGGGAATCTCTATCTATCTGTTTGCTTAAGTTAACTTTTTAAAGTCTTATAGGATATGGTATAAACAAATTTCATGGATCTTCTTCGTTTTCTTCAAAAACGCTCTGAATTCAGCATGAACTGGAAGTCATCGAAATCATGGTCACTCATCAATTAGCCATATGAACACAATTATTTGTGTAGTGAAAATCTACTGACATTTCATTTGAGTAGTTAAAGATAATCGTTCGAAAATTACTTAATCTGGTGAAGTTATAACTAGCAAAATTCATCTGTCGTATATTCATACGGACTTCAAATAGATGAATTACATAGAATATTCATCTTACTCTTCGTGTAATAATTTATTCACCTCTTAGAAGTAAGCATTTTCTACGTGCTTGAGAACGTTTTCTAACGTGGTTAAATAATGATGTATATAAACAATGAGATTGAACGCAGTTGTTATCTTGATGAAAAACTGGAATTAATAGTGAGAAATGTAAAATCGTCGAAAGTCATGAGAAAAAAAATCTAAGAATACCAGAGAACATGCGCTTGTTGTTACTGATTTGATATGATTGGATGCTAGTTCAGTGGTACAAAAGGTAACTGTGCATGAGTTAAATCGAATACCTTGTGTTAGAGTGAATTATGCAGAACCGTGCATGCACACTGCTGTGTGCCTTCTTTAAAACAAATTAAAATGAATCTTTTTTAACGGATTTTTGACTGAATAATCACGGTAGGTAATTTCAAAAATACTTGGATTGAAAATTGACTGTATGATCAAAAATGTTTTTGGAAACGATTGAGACCAACTTTCGGCTAAAGAGGAAATTTGGAAATTATTTTTTAGATGGGATAGAGCTTACTTCGAGGAAATCATCAAACTGCATTACGAGGTCAGACCCTACTTTAAACCATGAATGTAAACAGAAATGTGTAAGGCCAAAAAGCACACTACTTCCAGAATTGGAAGCAGCCGCAACTGGAAACAACTGGAAGGTGTTGGTCATAAGAGTAGGATGCAGAGTGCTGTTGGTTGACCTATGCTCCTTCATGAGGAGTAACAGATATAAATAAGTAATTTTGAGATCTTTACACGTTTCAGGTTTTTAGCGTTTCATGTATTAGCTTTACACATTAAACTAGATCTTTCTTATTTAAAGATACACACATTGAAATGATGCTCTTGTTGTTTGATAAAGAATGAAAAGTATTAGGTACTATTGTTCATTGAAGATTATGAAATCGTATTTAACAATCAGATACTACTTAACTGGATGTTAGTAATCAAATGGGAGAATAAAAATGTCCATCCATATATATTCAATAATTATTAATTGTTTTATTATGATAAATCAATTTTGTGAGGAACATCACAAATCATTCTTATCCATAATCCTTATAACAAATAAGGGATAATAGCAACTGATCAACTGACTATTCCTAAATCAAGCTCAGTCCATAATGTAACGTATAAATTAGCAATTATCACCGGAGAAAAGTGTTCACTGACGTCAACAGATATAAGCAGTATATCTCATGAAACAAAGTCAAATGCCTGATGACAGAGAGTTGAGAATCTCAAAGGAAAGAGAATGACAACTAGAAAAGGGAATGATTGGTGTTGGGACGAATAAACAACCAAGTCTGAGACAATTGGTTGACATTTTCCTAAAAAGGAATTTACTGTATGGTTCTCAGATTGTTCTGGGGGATTCTGTAATTCTCTATTCAAGTACATGCGTTTATCGTCACTAGTGTTCTCCTTTACTAAAATTTCAATTAATGCTAATGAGAAAGCTGTTTTTAACAAGGAATGTATGATTTCAATTGACGATATTAGTAGAAACATAGTTAGCCTCTTTGCTTATGTTGAATATTATCTATGATCTTGTAGTGTCGGTTACCATCACTGTTTATCAGTCGTATGAATGTAATGATACAGAGTGACATTCATTATCATTTCTAAAATTCTTATCACGCTCAACGAACTGAACTTATACAAACTCACCCAATTCATATGCTTTAATAAACCCAACACACACTATACACCATCATTCGAACATTCACAATTATGCATTCATCCTAGAGTTTACAGAACAATTGAATTTGAAATAAATATTAAGGAAATTTTATTATCAAAGTGTTTTTTCAGTATACAAGGTAGTAGTTTCCCTCAAATCTCCAACTGAGTAAACAGATAAGATGATGCTTGGAGGTGATAAACAGGAAACTCTGAACCCGATTCTCCTGCTACTTGTCACTAATCAGCAAGCTGTACCTGTGTTCTTAAGAGAACTAATGCTATTTGACGGATTCGATCTCGGAACAAACAGCTTCAATAGATATAATGCTCATTGGTGATGGTTCGAGAGAGAATGTGATGCGAGATAACAGTCTACTAGTTGTTTGTTATTTTATTTGTTGGCATTTCATCATTTTCATTAGAGTCAACTGAACGCTAATCTTTTACAATGAAACTGTACTCAAGACCATAATGTATAAGACAACAAAGGAGAATGGTTGAAGTGATCTTACTTACTTACTTACGCCTGTTACCTTTGTCGATTGGCATAGGCCGCTCATCAGCATTCTCCATCCAACTCTGTCCTGAGCCTTCCTTTCCAGTTCTTTCCAGTTGCTATTCATCCTTTTCATATCTGCTTATATTTCCCGGCGTCGTGTGTTCTTTGGCCTTCCTCTTTTCCGCTTCCCTTCACCATTCCAAGTTAGGGATTGAGTCGTGATGCACATTGGTGATTTCCTCAATGTATGTCCGATCCACTTCCAACATCTTTTCCTAATTTCCTCTTCAGCTGGAAGCTTGTTTGTCCTCTCACATAAAACGCTGTTGCTGATAGTATCTGGCCAATGGATGTTGAGTATTTTGCGTAGACAGCTGTTGATAAATACTTGAACCTTCCTGATGATGGCTGTAGTAGTTCACCATGTTTCTGCTCCATACAGTAGGACTGTCTTGACGTTCGTGTTAAAGATTCTGACCTTGAAATTGGTTGAGAGTTGTTTTGAGTTCAATATGTTCTTCAATTGTCAAAATGCTGCCCTTGCTTTGCCAATCCTCGCATTTACATCTGCATCCGTTCCTCCTTGTTTATCAACGATGCTTCCCAGGTACTTGAATGTTTCCACCTCTTCCAGAGTTTCGCCATCAAGTGTGATTGGGTTGGTGTTCTCCGTGTTGCATTTGAGAATCTTGCTTTTTCCTTTGTGAATGTGGAGGCCTATCGATGCGGAGGCTGCTGCTACATTTGCTGTTTTCATCTGCATTTGTTCGTGTGTATGAGAGAGGAGGGCTAGGTCATCTGCGAAGTCCAAATCCTCTAATTGATTCTGAGAACTCCATTGTATTCCGTATTTCCCTTCAGATGTCGAATTCTTCATAATCCAGTCAATCACTAGAAGGAAGAGGAATGGGGAGAGTAGACAGCCTTGTCTGACTACGGTCCTTGCTGGAAATGCGTCTGTCAGCTGTCCTCCATGCACCACTTTGCACTGTAGTCCATCGTATGAGTTTTGGATAATATTGACAATCTTTTCAGGAACTCCATAGTGTCGAAGAAGTTTCCATAATGTTCTCCTGTCCACGCTGTTAAACGCCTTCTCATAGTCAATAAAGTTGACGTATAGTGATGAGTTCCGCTCAACTGATTGTTCAACGATGATCCGTAGTGTCGCAATCTGGTCTGTGCACGACCTATCCTTAAGGAATCCAGCCCGATGATCCATAAGTTGGGCGTCTACTGCGTCTTTCATCCGATTCAGCAGCACTCTGTTGAAAACTTTTCCTGGTACTGATAACAAACTGATGCCTCTGTAGTTTTCACATTGGCTCAGATCTCCTTTCTTTGGTATCTTGATGAGATATCCTTCTTTCCAGTCCATTGGCACTTGTTCCTCTTCCCAAATCTTCTTGAACAGAAGGTGAAGCATGTTTGCAGTTATTTCACTGTCTGACTTCAGTGCTTCAGCTGGTATATTGTCAGATCCTGCCGCCTTCCCACTTTTGATTTGTCTGATGGCCATCTTGACTTCTTCGATCGAGGATGACGGGATGCCAATCACTAACATCTGTCGACGTCTTGGACGATGGGCGTAATTTTTCGAAGGGCAGTTCAACTGGCCTGCTGCTCCGGCAACATCAACCAGCTTGTCCTGCCCCCCATGGTCGGTGACGACTGATCCACTAAACGAGGCGGAAGTCCGCAAAGAACTCCAACTCTTGAAACGTTACAAATCACCGGGCCCAGATGACTTACCTCCGGCGTTTTTTAAAGATGGTGGTGACTTTCTGACTAAGGAATTGACTGTGTTGTTTGGAAAGGTTTGGGAGCAAGAAAGTGTTCCAACATCATGGAATGAGTTAATAGTCGTCCCTATCTTTAAAAATGGTTCACGTTGTTCCTGCAATAACTATCGGGGAATAAGTCTACTTTCGATTGCGTCCAAACTATTGGCTTCTATCACTCTTCGTAGGTTGTTTAAAACCCGAGAACGACTGACTCGCGAGGAGCAGGCTGGTTTTCGTTCTGGTCGAGTATGCATTGATCACATCTTCACCCTCCGCCAAATGTTAGAACACCGTCATACTTATCGCAGGCCAACAATCGTAGTGTTTCTTGATATCAGGGCTGCCTTCGATTCGTTGGACAGGACTGTTCTCTGGGATTGTCTATTGAAGAAGGGTGTGCCTGAGAAGTTCATTAACATCTAAAAGGCCCTGTATACGAACACCTCAGGCAGAGTGAGGGCATACAACCACCTTTCTCCCTTGTTCCATTCGAGCAGTGGGGTTAGGCAGGGTTGCCCGATCTCACCATTCCTCTTCAACTTTGCTATCGACGACATCCTGGAAACAGCTCTGATGGATGTAAGTTATGGCGGCGTGGATATGTTGCCTGGAGAACGACTTCTCGACCTCGAGTATGCGGATGATATTTTCTTACTGTGCGATAATGCTCAAGCCATGCAATCCGCACTTAATCAGTTGGCAATCAGTGTCCGCAGGTACGGCATGTGCTTTGCACCCTCCAAGTGCAAAGTACTCCTACAAGACTGGCAGGATTCTGATTTCGTACTCACCCTGGATGGTGAGGAGATCGAAGTAGTTGAGAAGTTCGTGTATCTAGGTAGCTATATAAGTGCTGGTGGTGGCGTGAGTGATGAGATTGGTGCACGTATAACGAAAGCCAGAGCAGCTTATGCCAATCTGGGCCATCTTTGGCGCCTTTGTGATGTTAATCTGGCTGTAAAAGGTCGGATCTACAACGCGTCGGTGAGAGCAGTTTT
>NW_017385994.1:172948-195782 GCF_000237925.1 Schistosoma mansoni | reverse complement strand
TTCAGCTGTAGTATTGCAAATGAACTTTACTGACAAACTTGCTATCCTGCGTTGGTGGTCGTTATTTCAAAAGAATAAAAAAACACGTTCCATGGAATCTCAATGTCGTAGCACTCATTCGGTAATTTTAAATCTGAAATCTTTCTACTCGTACTATGTAGTTTTTTTACGAGTTTAACAGTTTCATGAACAATACCCCTACAAATATGGTGTTTTTTATTGTCTCGTTTTCGTACTTATTATATAGGACGTGTATTTAACTAAATGTTTATCCTTTTACAGTTGAACTCTTATTCTTCGGAACGAGAACAAAAACTGGACGAACTTCTTAGACGTGAGATATCAACACCAGAAAATCAAATTGCTGATATTATTCTTCCTACGTCTTCCGACCGAGATTCCATCCATTCTTCTTATCGAGATTTTATCGAGACTATAAAAGTTAGGTGTAGTTCGACGAACTCCCATGTAACTAATCCCATCCCAACTAGTGAATCCAACATGAAACGAAATCGAATGACTGCTGTAAATAAATATGAAGATATTGGCAGTAAGTAATTATAAAAAGCCACCCATCTATAAGCACTTTTTATTTGTATATTTTTTATGATATTCCCGAGGTTCGCCTAGTTTAATGATGTTATATGAAGTAGGAAAATGAACTTTAAGTTATTACACTTTACAGAAATAAGAAAAAGAAGCCGATTAACTGAGTAGATTTTAGTTGTAAATAAGTGCTCGACAATGTCGCTGAATAGAGTTTACGAATCACTCATATCATAAACAAAGGGAATCCAATTTATCGAGGCCTACCCATCTGCATGGAACACATTTGTTATCACCCCTAGATTCGAAACGGGATCACTTAGTGATATTGTTAACAATGGGCAAATGAATTTGACATCCGTGCTATCAAGATCCATGGATAAATTCGTCTATAAACAGTTCATACCATTTTTACTTTGGGTTAATCTGATTAGCTCATTCCAATATGGGTTTATGACTAAACGCTAATGCCTCACATCGCACATGGAACGTTTTGATCAAATTACCCAGAGAAAAGATGTTGGTAAGTCAGTGATACTTCTCTACTTCGACTTTAGTAAGGTTTTTGATAGCGTCTCACACAAACTCCTTCTTCTAAACCTGTGTTCTTTTGGAATACTTTTATATCCTCTGGTGAATTATGAATGGTAACTCTAAGGACTATTTATCGCCCAGTGTATAATGCCTATTTCTTACTGCACAATTTTTGCGTATCTAAACTATTCATATTCGTGTTTCTCTTATCATTAGCTTTATTTTGATCTTTGATTTATTATCATACGATTCTTGAGTTATAATCAGTTTATTGATTACTTTGGTTTGTGTAAAAACCCAATATGTTTGTAAATAATGATTCATATTGCCGAGGCTGTTATTTGTGTTCTGGACTTAACTGGCTGGGCTAGGCAGATAGGATGGGCCGATAAGCAATCAAGACTGCTCGTACGATTTCATGTATCATTTACGTCCGATCAATATAATGCACTACCTCTCCTAGTTGCACGTTCATATATATTACGAGTTCATACGAGATAACAACTGACGACGGGGTAAAAAAATGGCTTTAACTTCCGATCAATTTCAGTTGCTAATCCAGAGACAAGAGCTGCGTTTTGAAAAGAGTTAGTTGGATTTCATTAACAAGTTACATGCGAAGCTGCTGAATCACCCATGCTTTGGGGGTGCAACGGAAGTTGACACATTGATTTCCAAATTGCGTACAGAACTGGAAATCGATTGCAGAACAAATGAATATGCAGAGGAAAGCCTCTATGAATCCGTGAAAAGCAGTAATTTAAGCGAAACATTAGCAGTCACATATGATCAGCCCAGTAGTCCAGTATTGTCTGTTTCAGAGGCATGCCCTATACGTTTCTCAAATCCTACTATCCCTGAAACAAAACGTGCGAACCATGAATCGTCCAGTTCACAGAAAGACAATATCTTATTAAGCGCCCATAAAATTGCTGCAGTACGCGCCCACGAAGAAACGGAGAACAAACCGAATAGTATAATGAATACAGTGGCGCCAAATCAAACCAGTGATGATGCAAAAAATTTTTTAATTAATCTAATGATCAAGATTCTCTAATTGTTCTGCCAGATCCCGATTATTTTGCTGATTAATATGTTTCTGTTCAAATCTCTTATAAAAATGGGAGAAAAATATCGGATGCATTAAATCATAATCAAGAATCCACTGATTATGATTCATTATCCACCAATGGGGTTCCGAAAAAATTCAAGCAAACTGTTTCACAAGAATCGAAAGCTGGTGACCTCAAGTCAGTTGTTGTCGATCCTCACGATCCAGTCAGTTGTAGTGGTTTCTCTGCTAAATATGACAAACATGTTCTATATAATGTCACATTAATAGTAACTTGACTACATAATGATCCAACAGTCATTCGTGGGGGAGGAGATATTCGAGAAATTTAAAATCGGGATATCAACTCCGGATTTCTCAAAAAGGGGAGGTGTTATATCTCCTGGTGAATTATGAATGGTAACTCTAAGGACTATTTATCGCCCAGTGTATAATGCCTATTTCTTACTGCACAATTTTTGCGTATCTAAACTATTCATATTCGTGTTTCTCTTATCATTAGCTTTATTTTGATCTTTGATTTATTATCATACGATTCTTGAGTTATAACCAGTTTATTGATTACTTTGGTTTGTATAAAAACCCAATATGTTTGTAAATAATGATTCATATTGCCGAGGCTGTTATTTGTGTTATGGACTTAACTGGCTGGGCTAGGCAGATAGCAGGACCGAATAGCACCCAAGACTGCTCGTACGTATTTCCTGTATCATTGGACGCATATATGTATATATAGAGGGCAGATTCATACGTTATAACAGCTGATAACCTAAACCTGGTTTATTCAATCTCCTCTCTCACCCCAGAAAGCAATATATTACAGCGGTTATCGAAAAAGAAATAAACTAGTTGTAAGAAGTGACTATTTTGAGGAAATTCGCAACCAATTATTGACAAAATGGATTTATTTATTTTAAGTGCTGCCGTAACATAAATCTGGCTATAAACAAACATACACTGAAACCTTTGAACACTGTTCATGGCCTGCTTTGCCCCCAAATGCCCTGGTACGGCCGAGAGTGGGGAGAGTCTACTCTCCCTCTCGAAATGCTCTCACATGGCCAGCGAATATATACCCTCTGCCAGGGAAGTCCTACTCACTGCCTTCTCGTGGCGGGGTGTTCTTTTCGAATGTGAGAGGACGAAAAGCGAATGTCCGGCGCTTTAACCGGGTTGGTGGACACGGAGCGTCCACCTAGAGGAGTTGGAAAACCCTGATTCAAAACCAATGGTGCACATGGGCTCCAGTATCCTGATGGAACGAATGGCGGACGAACCTGTCATTAGTCAACGGCTACCATGGGTCGCATCTCCCCACGATGCTCCACTGTCTTGTGGATCAGACCTTTTGGTCAAAGGCTCGGGGTGTGGCCCCCTAATAAATCCACCTGCTTCGGTCTGGGCACCCGGGCAGTATCACAGCCCACACACAAATAAATGAAATGATGAATTTTTTTGACGATACTATTCCTGCTCATACTAGAAGCAAGACAATTTACACTATTATTATTATTATTACCATTATTATTATCATTATTATTATTATTATTATTATTATTATTATTATTATTTACCATATCACTAATTCGCCTGTTTTACTCCCAATGTGTGTACCATTACTCTTCAACTTATGTAGCAGCTCGCCCATGGTGGAAACTCTGTTCTATCTAAACGATCTCTAGTCACTGTCTGGTCGAAAGTGAATGCTTCCACTGATTACCAATACTGAAGCAGTCTTTCTGAAACCACGTACACCGTTCAAGCTGGCTTCCTCCAACGTTCGCACATTAATGCATATCAGACAACAGATAGGGCTGTCTATGTCTTTGGAAGGTCTTAATGTTGATGTTTGTTGTCTATCAGAGACCCGTATTCAAGACTCTAGTGAAGTACTACAAATCCGATCTCCATCTGTCGCGTCGAAAAGCTTGTTTCACGTGCGCTTATCCGGGGACCCTGTGGCATCTTCGTCTGGTCTTGCTGGCGTTGTTGTCGCACTAAGCGCTAAAGCTGAGACAGCACTAATCGATTGGATCCCCATTAACAGTCGGTTATGTGCTGTTAGATTAGAAAGTTCCATCAAAGTGAGAAGAAATTGGCGTGAGAAACGGTGTCTTTTCGTCATCTCCGCCTACGCCCCGACAGATTGCAGCCCGGATGCAATCAAGGATGAGTTTTACCATCAGTTAACAGTTCTTCTCCAGAAAGCGTGTTCGACAGATATTGTAGTACTAGCCGGAGACTTGAATGCACAGGTCGGGCGTCTAGGCACAGAAGAGAGTCGTCTAGGTGGCCGATGGGGACTTGTTGGTCGCAGGACAGATAACGGGGACCGTTTGCTGCAACTGTGCACAGACCACAACCTGTTTCTGGCCAGCACTAACTTCCGGCACAGTCATCGCCGGTGTGCCACCTGGCGTCCTCCCTCTGCATCCCAAGCCTGGACTCAGATTGATCACATCGCGATCAGCTACCGCTGGCGTGGTTGTGTACAAGACTGCCGCTCCTTTTGGAGTACCTATCTGGAGTCTGATCATGCCCTGGTTTGCGCCAATCTCACCTTATTTTTCAGTGCCGAAGGATTGACCACCACCAACGGATTGATGTTAGTAAACTGGCTGCAACTTCTGTTGCAAGTAAGTATCGAGCGGAGCTAGCCTCTAGGCTAGCTACCACCCCACCGAAAAGTATAGATGAGCATTGGTTGCTTCTTCACGACGCCATGAAAATGGCGAGTAAAGCCGCTTGCGACTTTGCGAAACGTCCCGCTTACAAACACTGGGTTTCTTCTGGCTCCTTACAACTGATGGAAGCCCGTCGGTCTACTCCGGGTGACCGTGAGTTTGACCACAAACGAAGGCTGTTACGTAATGAAATCGGGCAAAGCTTGCGTAAGGACCGGGAAGCCTGGTGGTCGGAGCGTGCTAATGAGATGGAAGCAGCAGCTGCATCTGGTAACTGCCGGAAGCTCTTCCAACTCATCCGAGCCACTGGCAGCAAGACGTCTGGTGTGAGTGAAACGATCTTCGAGGTTGATAGGATGCCAATCACTAACATCTGTCGACGTCTTGGACGATGGGCGGAATTCTTCGAAGGGCAGTTCAACTGGCCTGCTGCTCCGGCAACATCAACCAGCTTGTCCTGCCCCCCATGCTTTATGCTTGTGAAACCTGGCCTCTCCGAGTTGAGGATGTTAGACGTCTCTCTGTGTTCGATCATCGTTGTCTCCGAAGGATTGCTGACATTCAGTGGCAACACCATGTTAGTAATGCAGAGGTTCGGCATCGTGTGTTCGGGCGCAGAGACGATAATTCAATTGGTGTCACCATCTTGAAACACCGACTTCGGTGGCTTGGACATGTTTTACGAATGTCGTCCCAGAGACTTCCACGTCGTGCATTATTTGCCGACCCTGAGACTGGTTGGAAAAAGCGGATAGGAGGTCGGTGTATAACATGGTGTCGTGGCATGAAAGAGAGCTGCAAAGGGCTAGCTTCTGTTGGTCCTTCACGACTCCCTGGCTGGGGTCCGAGAGATGGTGCAACACAGTGGCTAGAGACGTTATCAGATATGGCTCAGAATAGAAGCCAGTGGCGATCCTGCTGCAACCTATTTTTACTTTCTTCATAAAGAGTGGTTCTAACTTAATTAAGTGAAAGTGTTTTCTGGTTTTACATTTTAGTCCGCCTTATCTGTTCATATTTTCTCTTCCTACTTTCATTATTTTGTGTGGCGCATATGTATCTGGTGCCCTTTTGTAACAATATATATGTGTTTAAATAAATAAATAAATAAATAAATAAATTGAACACTGTTCATGACCTATATTTCAGATAAAGCAACAGTGTGAACGTTTCTGAGTACACTGCATCTCAAGTTTTCAGAGCTAGGAAGCTCATCAGATTCTTAATGAATAACTTTAGTAATATGGAATCGAGATTTCATCAAGGTCTTAGGTTTGCAGAAGTCACATATTATCCTGAGAATTATATTTGTTCAGTCACGGGGATCGTGATGAATGATGTTGGAAAATCTATTTTGCGAATTCTAGATATCAATGACCTGTGTATACATAACCGACAAGTTCATCGAATACAAAATCAGGACTCAGGTGAGTCTGTTCCTATTTCGGTTGTTCATTACAATACTAATGGGTGCATTAGAGATAATACAGATTCTATATCCCATACATTGTTGACCAGACGTAAGACGAACTTAGGAAGAATACGTAAAATCGATTACAGACACTTACACTCTAATTCAAGATGTGATAACTGTTTTGATTTTGAATTCGAAATACAGTATATTCGTTAATGATCATCTAATGCCCATCTGAATTGCGTTATTGCTGGGATGACTAATTCATACTTACTTACTTACTTACTTACTTACGCCCGTTACCCCTCGTCTAGGAGCGTAGGCCGCTCATCAGCATTCTCCATCCAACTCTGTCCTGAGCCTTCCTTTCCAGTTCTTTCCAGTTGCTATTCATCCTTTTCATATCGGCTTATATTTCCCGGCGTGGTGTGTTCTTTGGCCTTCCTCTTTTCCGCTTCCCTTCACCATTCCAAGTTAGGGATTGAGTCGTGATGCACATTGGTGATTTCCTCAATGTATGTCCGATCCACTTCCAACATCTTTTCCTAATTTCCTCTTCAGCTGGAAGCTTGTTTGTCCTCTCACATAAAACGCTGTTGCTGATAGTATCCGGCCAATGGATGTTGAGTATTTTGCGTAGACAGCTGTTGATAAATACTTGAACCTTCCTGATGATGGCTGTAGTAGTTCACCATGTTTCTGCTCCATACAGTAGGACTGTCTTGACGTTCGTGTTAAAGATTCTGACGTTGAAATTTGTTGAACCACTAACTTTAACGTATCAGGAGGTTCTTGGTCCTAAGAAGCATCATCACAATGAATGGATCTCTATGGGAACCCTGGACAAAATTCAAGAAAGGAAGAACAAGAAACTAGCAATTAACAACAGCCGAACACGAGCAGAGAAAGTCAAAGCACAAGCAGACTACGCAGAAGCAAACAGGGAAGTGAAGAAAAGCATTAAAGTCGACAGGCAGAAATACATGGGAGAACTAGCAACGACGGCGGAAAAAGCTGCAAGAGAAGGGAATATGAAACGACTATATGACACAACGAAGAAATTGGCAGGGAGATATAGCAAACCAGAGAGACCAGTCAAGGACAAAGAAGGAAAGACAATCACTGAGATTCAAGAACAGAGGAAAAGATGGGCAGAATACTTCGAGGAACTGCTGAATAGACCAGCCCCATTGAACCCACCGAACATCGAAGCAGCCCACACAGACCTTCCTATAGATGTCACTCCACCAACGATCGAAGAAGTCAAGATGGCCATCAGACAAATCAAAAGTGAGAAGGCGGCAGGACCTGACAATATACCAGCTGAAGCACAGAAGTCAGACAGTGAAATAACTGCAAACATGCTTCACCTTCTGTTCAAGAAGATTTGGGAAGAGGAACAAGTGCCAATGGACTGGAAAGAAGGATATCTCATCAAGATACCAAAGAAAGGAGATCTGAGCCAATGTGAAAACTACAGAGGCATCAGTTTGTTATCAGTACCAGGAAAAGTTTTCAACAGAGTGCTGCTGAATCGGATGAAAGACGCAGTAGACGCCCAACTTATGGATCATCAGGCTGGATTCCTTAAGGATAGGTCGTGCACAGACCAGATTGCGACACTACGGATCATCGTTGAACAATCAGTTGAGCGGAACTCATCACTATACGTCAACTTTATTGACTATGAGAAGGCGTTTAACAGCGTGGACAGGAGAACATTATGGAAACTTCTTCGACACTATGGAGTTCCTGAAAAGATTGTCAACATTATCCAAAACTCATACGATGGACTACAGTGCAAAGTGGTGCATGGAGGACAGCTGACAGACGCATTTCCAGCAAGGACCGTAGTCAGACAAGGCTGTCTACTCTCCCCATTCCTCTTCCTTCTAGTGATTGACTGGATTATGAAGAATTCGACATCTGAAGGGAAATACGGAATACAATGGAGTTCTCAGAATCAATTAGAGGATTTGGACTTCGCAGATGACCTAGCCCTCCTCTCTCATACACACGAACAAATGCAGATGAAAACAGCAAATGTAGCAGCAGCCTCCGCATCGATAGGCCTCCACATTCACAAAGGAAAAAGCAAGATTCTCAAATGCAACACGGAGAACACCAACCCAATCACACTTGATGGCGAAACTCTGGAAGAGGTGGAAACATTCAAGTACCTGGGAAGCATCGTTGATAAACAAGGAGGAACGGATGCAGATGTAAATGCGAGGATTGGCAAAGCAAGGGCAGCATTTTGACAATTGAAGAACATATTGAACTCAAAACAACTCTCAACCAATTTCAAGGTCAGAATCTTCAACACGAACGTCAAGACAGTCCTACTGTATGGAGCAGAAACATGGTGAACTACTACAGCCATCATCAGGAAGGTTCAAGTATTTATCAACAGCTGTCTACGCAAAATACTCAACATCCATTGGCCGGATACTATCAGCAACAGCGTTTTATGTGAGAGGACAAACAAGCTTCCAGCTGAAGAGGAAATTAGGAAAAGATGTTGGAAGTGGATCGGACATACATTGAGGAAATCACCAATGTGCATCACGACTCAATCCCTAACTTGGAATGGTGAAGGGAAGCGGAAAAGAGGAAGGCCAAAGAACACACCACGCCGGGAAATATAAGCCGATATGAAAAGGATGAATAGCAACTGGAAAGAACTGGAAAGGAAGGCTCAGGACAGAGTTGGATGGAGAATGCTGATGAGCGGCCTACGCTCCTAGACGAGGGGTAACGGGCGTAAGTAAGTAAGTAAGTAAGTAAGTATGAATTAGTCATCCCAGCAATAACGCAATTCAGATGGGCATTAGATGATCATTAACGAATATACTGTATTTCGAATTCAAAATCAAAACAGTTATCACATCTTGAATTAGAGTGTAAGTGTCTGTAATCGATTTTACGTATTCTTCCTAAGTTCGTCTTACGTCTGGTCAACAATGTATGGGATATAGAATCTGTATTATCTCTAATGCACCCATTAGTATTGTAATGAACAACCGAAATAGGAACAGACTCACCTGAGTCCTGATTTTGTATTCGATGAACTTGTCGGTTATGTATACACAGGTCATTGATATCTAGAATTCGCAAAATAGATTTTCCAACATCATTCATCACGATCCCCGTGACTGAACAAATATAATTCTCAGGATAATATGTGACTTCTGCAAACCTAAGACCTTGATGAAATCTCGATTCCATATTACTAAAGTTATTCATTAAGAATCTGATGAGCTTCCTAGCTCTGAAAACTTGAGATGCAGTGTACTCAGAAACGTTCACACTGTTGCTTAATCTGAAATATAGGTCATGAACAGTGTTCAAAGGTTTCAGTGTATGTTTGTTTATAGCCAGATTTATGTTACGGCAGCACTTAAAGCAAATAAATCCATTTTTGTCAATAATTGGTTGCGAATTTCCTCAAAATAGTCACTTCTTACAACTAGTTTATTTCTTTTTCGATAACCGCTGTAATATATTGCTTTCTGGGGTGAGAGAGGAGATTGAATAAACCAGGTTTAGGTTATCAGCAAGAAGGAAAGTTTTTCCACATTGAAATATGAAACACATGTCATTTATAAAAAGGAGAAAGGCTAATGGACCGATTACACGTCCTTCTATAAACCCACTGGTTACATTCACAGGTTTGGAGTAGCAAGATCTTAAGCGGACATTTTGGTTTCGTTCTTCAAAAGACTGCAGTCCAGATAAAATGAGATTCTGTGTTCCAAAGGAAGACAGGTTTAGAAGAAGGAGTTTGTGTGAGACGCTATCAAAAACCTTACTAAAGTCGAAGTAGAGAAGTATCACTGACTTACCAACATCTTTTCTCTGGGTAATTTGATCAAAACGTTCCATGTGCGATGTGAGGCATTAGCGTTTAGTCATAAACCCATATTGGAATGAGCTAATCAGATTAACCCAAAGTAAAAATGGTATGAACTGTTTATAGACGAATTTATCCATGGATCTTGATAGCACGGATGTCAAATTCATTTGCCCATTGTTAACAATATCACTAAGTGATCCCGTTTCGAATCTAGGGGTGATAACAAATGTGTTCCATGCAGATGGGTAGGCCTCATATTTCATAGATAGGTGGAAAGGTTTTAAACAAAATAATGGGAATTGTCTACTACCATTTTTCACAAGTGATGAGGGAATCCCTTCAAGTCTTTCGTCATAAGAGTTTTTCAGGACAACTATGGCCTGCTTCATTTTGAAGGGTATGAAATCAATTTTTGATATGTGTCTGGATGTCAGCATTGGAAGTGCATTGATAAAGCTTTCAGTGGCCGGGTTGTATGACTGCGAGAAATGCTGGTCGAATTGTTCGCAAATAATATCAGGGTCATCAACATTGTTTTTTGTCAACTATCAAGAATTTGTTCGCGTCTAGATAATTTGACTTCACAAAGGATTTTAAAAGCTGACGTGTTGATAATTCCGAGCTTTGATTATCAGGGACCTTATTTCCTATATTCATAAAATACTCAGGTTTAGATGAAGTACTTCTGTCGATTACAATAAGTATACTCTGAAGTGCATACCGGTCTTCATGCTTCTAGTGGTGGCGGCGTTTTGATTTCCTCAACTTTCTTTTGAAAATTTTAAAAGTATTCTGGCTCTCATTGGCAATTTACGCCACATGACGAATATTTAAAGCAGAACCATCAAGGCAGTACATCTGGTTGTGGTGTACATCAGAAGCGTAACGTCAATATTGTTTGCGGTAAAATAAGTTTCCCAAAGTAAACAACGAATAAGAAATTCAATCCGTTTTCTGGTTTGTTGATGAAAGTGTATACTCTTGAACATCATTGCAGCTTTAAAATTCAATTGTACGGTGTCTAAAGAATGACTTTTACTCAATACAACTCTTTAATCACTCTTAAAAGCTCATGTCTGAAATGCACTGAAATAGAATCTATGTTGATTGTTTACAGTGGATCAAGTATATTAATCTTTCTAGATGGTTTCCGGACCTGTTGGACTAATGCATAAAGTTCTGGTGTTTCAACTTACTTGTCAAGTCGACCTAGAACCGAAGTCGAACTTCATGTAATTTTGGGCAGAATAAAATCACTTCCGATGATTTTAACAGCATATGGTTGGGGTGAAGCAATGGAAAAGATATTTGTTTGTAATCTGTCGAACTTAGAGTTTGCAAGAGGTGGTATGTATATGCATCTAAACAGTAGATAATTTTGAGATTCGCAGTTTACATTAACCCAAATGGATTCGTCTATGGCATCAAGAGATTTATCCGTAAATTTGCACGCCGAATGTACCGTCTCTTTATTCATGACATCTATCAGTTCGAATGAGCACGTAGTTATCTATATGCAAAAAGTAATTGGATGTAGATTATTCGCACCACGTTTTCGTGATAAGTACAATAGTTGTATTTACAAGAAATAAAATGGTTTCAAGAAGAGTAATTTCATTGAACAGAGAGCGGGCATTGAAGGAAATTATAAGAAATTCAGAATTATCATGGTGAAGCAGGCTGGAGTATAAACCACAATTGGTGGTTTCGTAAATATTCGTATAATTGAATAATGTAAGACTCAGGTGAGTTTTTTGGTGGTTGCATAGTCGTAAACTTAGATGTTTTCGGAAAACCGGACTTCATTTTTCGACATTCGGGATTATGATGCGTTCGGGAATTTAACCTTTCTAGTCTGTAGCTAACGCTTCCTGCTTTTCGCTGGCATGGTGTTCTATCTGAGCAAATCCTAATATCCTTGAAAATCTGTTTTGGTCTCAATAAAATGAAAGAAGATGGAACTCACTAGCGTCTTCAAATGATCTGAAGATCGATTAGTGCATATCACGATCGAGGAAGTTATTTATGTCGATCTATTGCTCTGGAGTCTATAAGGTTGGGGTTGATGTGATACTTCAGCGGATCGAGAATATTTATGTCAATTTGCAACCCTTTTTATTATTCATATGGTTGCAGTTGTGATTATCATCGTTATTTAACAACAGAGTCTTTAACACATCTGAAATCGAGACAACTCGCATAGGCCTGTCCCATTCCGGACGAACAGTGGAGCTCGTCTCGTCGAATCTGTCGGTAGCAGTGTTAGATTGTGTCGTTTTCGTAAGTTTGGCTAAACGTTTAGTAGGAGGGGGTTCTATGTTCTTTTGTGGCATAATAATAAAGTTGCGTATAGCAGATGGAATGAACAAAATTTTGGAAATATAAGTGAGTGAAAAAAATCAATGTCGAGGGCTGGATTCCAGAAATTAAAACCCAAGCCTAACACAAAAGTGGATGTATCGTGAAGATCGGTGAAAGTGTCAAAAAAGGGAGATGACAATATCAAGAAGATATTGGTGAAGATGTAGTATGTATGTCTGTAAATGTGTGAGAACGAAGTAGAACATAAAGGAGTACGTTGTGTAAATTTTAACATACGTATTGCACGGAAAGATAGCCTTGTATGATAAATGAATTTACAAATGTCGATTAATAATGTAAAATAATTATAGTGGGTACAGTTTGTGCTACATATATAAACTGAGGGCCTGTCTTAGTAAAATTATGAGGTTACAGATCTAAGTAGTTTGGAAGATAATTACCGCAACAGATTATTGTGGAACAGCCTTTTGGACAAACAGACTGTCAAAAATTCGATGATTGATTCAGCAAAATGGGGAGGTTATTCCGGATATTAAACGAGATATAGTATATATCGCGATTCTTGTAGCGAAACACGTCACTGACAATATTCCATATTTACTCTATTGCTGGACAATCAAAACACATGAATATTAATGTCGAGTTAGATACCAGTTTTGTAAGATTATTGGAGTAGTTAATCTTTATTCTTCAAAATATTGTGCTATGTATTTGAATCACACTGAGAGTATTAGTTGCTTCATAAGTGGTTGTATGTCTCACTTAGTTATACCAACTCGTTTCATGAATATTCTTGATGTACCATAGTGTACGTGAAGATTCTGCTTTTAGCTGCTTATCATTCCCTATTTATACGCATTTATGAACAGATCAGCACAGATAACTCCAGTATTCTATCACAGTGAACGTAATGTCAATGAACAGCTGAAGACAATTCTGAGACATTAAATCGGATTACATTTCGAAAATTCACATTCCAAATCTGACTGTATATTGAGCAACCATCTTTAAAAATGAAAAATTATTTCATCTATGTTCCGTATCCATAATCCCTATAACAAATAAAGAATAATAGCAATTGATCAACCGACTATTCCTAAATCAAGCTCAGTCCATAATGTAACGTATAAATTAGCAAACATTACCGGAGAAAAGTGTTCACCGATGTCAACAGATATAAGCAGTATATCTCATGAAACAAAGTCAAATGCCTGATGACAGAGAGTTGAGAATCTCAAAGGAAAGAGAATGACAACTAGAAAAGGGAATGATTGGTGTTGGGACGAATAAACAACCAAGTCTGAGACAATTGGTTGACATTTTCCTAAAAAGGAATTTACTGTATGGTTCTCAGATTGTTCTGGGGGATTCTGTAATTCTCTATTCAAGTACATGCGTTTATCGTCACTAGTGTTCTCCTTTACTAAAATTTCAATTAATGCTAATGAGAAAGCTGTTTTTAACAAGGAATGTATGATTTCAATTGACGATATTAGTAGAAACATAGTTAGCCTCTTTGCTTATGTTGAATATTATCTATGATCTTGTAGTGTCGGTTACCATCACTGTTTATCAGTCGTATGAATGTAATGATACAGAGTGACATTCATTATCATTTCTAAAATTCTTATCACGCTCAACGAACTGAACTCATACAAACTCACCCGATCCTGATGCTTCAATAAACCCAACACACACTATACACCATCATTCGAACATTCACAGTGATGCAATCATTCTAGAGTTTACAGCACAATTGAATTTGAAATAAATGTTAAGGAAATTTTATTATCAAAGTGTTTTTTCAGTATACTAAGTAGTCGATTCCCTCAAATATTCAACTGAGTAAACAGATAAGATGATGCTTGGAGGTGATCATTCCAATATGGGTTTATGACTAAACGCTAATGCTTCACATCGCACATGGAACGTTTTTATCAAATTACCCAGAGAAAAGATGTTGGTAAGTCAGTGATACTTCTCTACTTCGACTTTAGTAAGGTTTTCGATAGCGTCTCACACAAACTTCTTCATCTAAACCTGTCTTCCTTTGGAATACAGAATCTCATTTTATCTGGACTGCAGTCTTTTGAAGAACGCAACCAAATTGTCCGCTTAAGATCTTGCTACTCCAAACCTGTGAATGTAACCAGTGGGTTTATAGAAGGACGTGTAATCGGTCCATTAGCCTTTCTCCTTTTTATAAATGACATGTGTTTCATATTTCAATGTGGAAAAACTTTCCTTCTTGCTGATAACCTAAACCTGGTTTATTCAATCTCCTTTCTCACCCCAGAAAGCAATATATTACAGCGGTTATCGAAAAAGAAATAAACTAGTTGTAAGAAGTGGCTATTTTGAGGAAATTCGCAACCAATTATTGACAAAAATGGATTTATTTACTTTAAGTGCTGCCGTAACATAAATCTGGCTATAAATAAATATACACTGAAACCTTTGAACACTGTTCATGACCTATATTTTAGATAAAGCAACAGTGTGAACGTTTCTGAGTACACTGCATCTCAAGTTTTCAGAGCTAGGAAGCTCATCAGATTCTTAATGAATAACTTTAGTAATATGGAATCGAGATTTCATCAAGGTCTTAGGTTTGCAGAAGTCACATATTATCCTGAGAATTATATTTGTTCAGTCACGGTGATCGTGATGAATGATGTTGGAAAATCTATTTTGCGAATTCTAGATATCAATGACCTGTGTATACATAACCGACAAGTTCATCGAATACAAAATCAGGACTCAGGTGAGTCTGTTCCTATTTCGGTTGTTCATTACAATACTAATGGGTGCATTAGAGATAATACAGATTTTATATCCCATACATTGTTGATCAGACGTAAGACGAACTTAGGAAGAATACGTAAAATCGATTACAGACACTTACACTATAATTCAAGATGTGATAACTGTTTTGATTTTGAATTCGAAATACAGTATATATTCGTCAATGATCATCTAATGCCCATCTCAATTGCGTTATTGCTGGGATGACTAATTCATACTTACTTACTTACTTACTTACTTACGCCCGTTACCCCTCGTCTAAAAGCGTAGGCCGCTCATCAGCATTCTCCATCCAACTCTGTCCTGAGCCTTCATTTCCAGTTCTTTCCAGTTGCTATTCATCCTTTTCATATCGGCGTCTATTTCCCGGCGTAGTGTGTTCTTTGGCCTTCCTCTTTTCCGCTTCCCTTCACCATTCCAAGTTAGGGATTGAGTCGTGATGCACATTGGTGATTTCCTCAATGTATGTCCGATCCATTTCCAACATCTTTTCCTAATTTCCTCTTCAGCTGGAAGCTTGTTTGTCCTCTCACATAAAACGCTGTTGCTGATAGTATCCGGCCAATGGATGTTGAGTATTTTGCGTAGACAGCTGTTGATAAATACTTGAACCTTCCTGATGATGGCTGTAGTAGTTCTCCACGTTTCTGCTCCATACAGTAGGACTGTCTTGACGTTCGTGTTAAAGATTCTGACCTTGAAATTGGTTGAGAGTTGTTTTGAGTTCAATATGTTCTTCAATTGTCAAAATGCTGCCCTTGCTTTGCCAATCCTCGCATTTACATCTGCATCCGTTCCTCCTTGGCCATCTTGACTTCTTCGATCGTTGGTGGAGTGACATCTATAGGAAGGTCTGTGTGGGCTGCTTCGATGTTCGGTGGGTTCAATGGGGCTGGTCTATTCAGCAGTTCCTCGAAGTATTCTGCCCATCTTTTCCTCTGTTCTTGAATCTCAGTGATTGTCTTTCCTTCTTTGTCCTTGACTGGTCTCTCTGGTTTGCTATATCTCCCTGCCAATTTCTTCGTTGTGTCATATAGTCGTTTCATATTCCCTTCTCTTGCAGCTTTTTCCGCCGTCGTTGCTAGTTCTCCCATGTATTTATGCTTGTCGGCTTTAATGCTTTTCTTCACTTCCCTGTTTGCTTCTGCGTAGTCTGCTTGTGCTTTGACTTTCTCTGCTCGTGTTCGGCTGTTGTTAATTGCTAGTTTCTTGTTCTTCCTTTCTTGAATTTTGTCCAGGGTTCCCATAGAGATCCATTCCTTGTGATGATGCTTCTTAGGACCAAGAACCTCCTGATACGTTGAAGTTAGTGCTTCTTTCATCCCTTTCCAGTTGTCCTGCAAAGTAGTTTCTTGTTCATTCAGTAGATCCTGTAGAGCTTGGAACCTGTTGTTGAGAGTTATCTTGAATTCATGGAGCTTGTCAGTATCTCGAAGGAAGGCTGTATTGAACCTTTGTAGTGCTATTTGTACAGTTGTACATTGTTTCTTTAGCTTCAGTCTCATCTTGGCCACAACCAGGTGGTGATCTGAAGCTATGTCAGCTCCTCTCCGGGTTCTCACATCTTCCATTGATCTTCGGAATTTTTTGTTGATACAGATGTGATCAATCTGGTTCTCTGTGGTGTGGTCCGGTGAGATCCATGTGGCTTTGTGTATGCGCTTGTGTGGGAATATTGTGCCGCCTATAACCAATTTGTTGAAAGGACATAGGTTGGTTGAGTTCATCAGGAAGGTAATATTTTCCAAAAAAGATAGTATTCTTGAACTATCATATTTGTTTGAGCTAATCACAACATGCACTACATTTGCCCACTCAAATCTTTTTACACTGAGGACTGTTAAATGACGAATCGGACAGGAATATCTATTTCAATATTACATATCACATTTCCTATTTGTGTTCTTCCTATCTAATGTTCGTTATTTTCATATGAAATACTTTTATCAAGGTAATAATAATGATGATGATAATAATAGTATACACTACCTGATCGTGTGATTATAAGAAAGAAAATACATCAGTTTGTTGACCTCAGATATTGTTTTTGCAAATGTCATTTGTTTGAACTTTCTTGTTGTTTATCACTACCTTGTAATCTAACTAAATATATATGATGGTTTTTTCATTTGTATATTTAGCCTGATATAAATGTTCAATATGATGTGGAATGTTGTTTAATAATGATGCTTTCATATAACCCACAGTCACTTGAGTATACGGAACATAGGTGAAATAATTTTTCCTTTTTAAAAATGGTTACTACTAAGTATAGAGAGACTGGAGTTTAAACAAATAGTTTTCATGTGTACCCATAGATGGCCTTGCATCAGATATGCATAAACACTGTAATTATTACTCATCTAGTATCAAATGAGTTCAGTTATCGTTATCTTGAAGATATGTCTGTATCCTCACTTCATCAAGCTAAGGAACTATCAATAATATTTCCGGTTTGTTTGATAATGTAATTTCCTCCTAATTTTGCAACAGTATCGAAATGAATGTCTCCATAATGAAGCACTTGTGGAAGAATCCGTTGATAGCCTGCCAATTACGTTAGTCTCCATCGTCAGCAGCATCACAAAGAGTTGCACAGTGGCTCCTTATCATGTGTGATTATGAAATTTCGCTACAAGAATCGCGAAGACGATTTTGAGTTAATAGCTCAATATACAGTCAGATTTGGAATGTGAATTTTCGAAATGTAATCCGATTTAATGTCTCAGAATTGTCTTCAGCTGTTCATTGACATTACGTTCACTGTGATAGAATACTGGAGTTATCTGTGCTGATCTGTTCATAAATGCGTATAAATAGGGAATGATAAGCAGCTAAAAGCAGAATCTTCACGTACACTATGGTACATCAAGAATATTCGTGAAACGAGTTGGTATAACTAAGTGAGACATACAACCACTTATGAAGCAACTAATACTCTCAGTGTGATTCAAATACATAGCACAATATTTTGAAGAATAAAGATTAACTACTCCAATAATCTTACAAAACTGGTATCTAACTCGACATTAATATTCATGTGTTTTGATTGTCCAGCAATAGAGTAAATATGGAATATTGTCAGTGACGTGTTTCGCTACAAGAATCGCGATATATACTATATCTCGTTTAATATCCGGAATAACCTCCCCATTTTGCTGAATCAATCATCGAATTTTTGACAGTCTGTTTGTCCAAAAGGCTGTTCCACAATAATCTGTTGCGGTAATTATCTTCCAAACTACTTAGATCTGTAACCTCATAATTTTACTAAGACAGGCCCTCAGTTTATATATGTAGCACAAACTGTACCCACTATAATTATTTTACATTATTAATCGACATTTGTAAATTCATTTATCATACAAGGCTATCTTTCCGTGCAATACGTATGTTAAAATTTACACAACGTACTCCTTTATGTTCTACTTCGTTCTCACACATTTACAGACATACATACTACATCTTCACCAATATCTTCTTGATATTGTCATCTCCCTTTTTTGACACTTTCACCGATCTTCACGATACATCCACTTTTGTGTTAGGCTTGGGTTTTAATTTCTGGAATCCAGCCCTCGACATTGATTTTTTTCACTCACTTATATTTCCAAAATTTTGTTCATTCCATCTGCTATACGCAACTTTATTATTATGCCACAAAAGAACATAGAACCCCCTCCTACTAAACGTTTAGCCAAACTTACGAAAACGACACAATCTAACACTGCTACCGACAGATTCGACGAGACGAGCTCCACTGTTCGTCCGGAATGGGACAGGCCTATGCGAGTTGTCTCGATTTCAGATGTGTTAAAGACTCTGTTGTTAAATAACGATGATAATCACAACTGCAACCATATGAATAATAAAAAGGGTTGCAAATTGACATAAATATTCTCGATCCGCTGAAGTATCACATCAACCCCAACCTTATAGACTCCAGAGCAATAGATCGACATAAATAACTTCCTCGATCGTGATATGCACTCATCGATTTGGCCGAAATTTTAGAAATATATCAAATGATAAACTAACATTAATCGTTAAACGTCTATGATAATATTTGAAAACACCACCATGTGTTTGATCGTTCCTTTACTCAAATATTTAATTGCTTCTTCCTCACAGTAGTTTCCGTTCAATTTTAGTTAAATCTACATATTCTTTATAGAAATTTTAAGTCATTCATTGTTTTGTTTTATTTACAAATATGGAAGGCGTTGATCAGAAGTTTGCAATCGATCATTTAATAAAACAGAATGATTATTCTTTGTTTGACATCATCTTCACCAAAACGATAACTAAAACCATATTACATTATTTCAGTTTTAAATTGTTTCTAAAGTAAATATTTTGTGACAGTAACAGACGTTTTTCTGTGACCAACTGAAATTTTAATGACAGGAAAATCAAGTGAACATTCGTTATTCATTTAAACCTATGGATTTCGGCATCATTTCATGACTTCAGTGGCATGAAAATTCTGGCAAATAAAATTGTACGATGGAAGTATACTCAGCAATTTGATTGTTATCTCATAACATTACAAACTAGTATTTCTTGAAGTTTTATTAGCCTTACAGCCAAAATGAAGTTGATTGGATCGGTGAATTGGGTTGTCAGTTAGCTACTGGAATAAATGATAGTAAACAACGTTTAACTTTAAAGCTAATCCGATCTGTCAGATATTCGTTTGATATTCTGATGAATGAGTACAAATGATAGAATCTTTAGGCTCTTGAATGTAAATTTCGGAAAAACTTATGAATAACCGTTATTTAACATTCAACTAAAGTTTAAGTCTGCTGAATGTTTAATTCATGTTTCAACCGCTTTGTTAAACGTTCTATACCATTTTCCGTTTACCGGAACACGATTTATGAATGAATAAATAATACGAGAACTATTTTGAGCTGACATCTTAAAGAGCAGTTCGCTTACTTGATTGTCTTCTATCATGATATTAAAATTGATTGATCGACCTTTCAAATCCTGTAGACCATGAACACATGTTTAGCAGTAATTCTGAAATGTTTCACACTGTTTATCTCTGAATAGCTTATTATTGCTATTGAGATACCGGATGATTTATGAAAAGAGTTGTCTGTTGGTTTTGGTTTGTTGGTCCTTTATAGAAATTTGGAATCCAAAGTTATCTCTCATCTATGCAGATGTATGGAGTTATTATCTCAGATGTCGCATTTTTATAGTTGATTACTTTCAGTACGCTGATTAGATGTGTAAACGTTGTCTAAGAAAATAGAGTGAACTCAAACAAGTACTTTAGCTCATTTTTGTTTGTGAAACCACGTAGCACACCAAGAAAGATCGTTAGATCCGAATGAGAAGTCGTTACCACTGAGGTTCAGATAGATAAACGGTGAGATATTTATCATCCATGACATTGCATGATCATCAAGCGCCATTGTGAATTTACTGAACAATAATATTTGATGAGTTTTTTATTATCTCAGAGGTCTACATTTTTACTTCTCACCTTCAGGTTTGCAAATTTGTGCCCCAAGATCTTTCATAATTGTGAATGATTACTCCTGAGGTGATCAACAGTCATATGATTGCAATGATAGATAGTGACATTCATTATCATTTCGAAAACTCTTATCACGCTCACTAAACAAAAGAAAATGTCATATAGTCTGGTTATGCGGATAAAATGTGGTGATAAACAACAAGGAAGTACAATCTTTCATATTTCAACAATGAAGAGAACAGAGGTCAACAGACAGATCACACCATAACATTATGTACAATATTTTTATCACTATTGTTATATTTGAAAAAATAATTCTTATGTGAAAAAACATAATAATTTGGAAGAAATCAAATAGATTTGATGATTATATGGGATATTGAAACACGTATTCCTGACTGAATCGTCAAGTCACTGAAGTCGATGTAGATAGTTTTGAGTGTACGAAAGGAGTAAGTGTTGTATTCCAGTCATATTAATATTGTTCATCATGAATAATTATTCCCCGTTGGACAATATTATCTACTTGATCATTACAACCATAACGTTTTGTCGTCAAACACATTGTGTCGAGTGAAGTAGATGTGTTAAAGAAGACTATCTACTTTTCAAAATAGAAGGGAGAGAATACTAATAATTGAAATAACAAACAATCAAGGATAACATTACGAAACTGAAATCCGGCATTTCTGTCTCTCTGTTCATCACTAGTCAGCATTGTCAATTAACCTAGTTTTAATGAAATTCTCCAAAAGTGTTCTCCGGACTATATTGAGTTCATCATCAGCTGTGCCTCCAGTACACATTATCTCCGTGGAACGTTTAGGAACCTCTAAGCCTTAATTGTTTCTTGAGACTGTCCTAATGCGTTTCTTCCCGACGAAAACAAATTGGAATTCAGCAGAATAGAATGTAGTTTTCAAAGATCTGGATAGTCTGTCCTCTGAAATGCAAGATGTCATATCTCCCTTGATTTTGATATTCTGTAGTAAAAGATGCTTCGTAACTGTGCAAGTTCATTCAAATTAACATCCTGATTTCTAACTACATTCAATGATTGAGATTGTTAAGTAGCATTTTCCTGAATGGTTTATAAAATTAAATTCAGCCCATCACTATCAATTACGTCATCGGTGAATATTCGTCTAGCTCGTGAAGATGGAAAACAGATGAAATTACTTCCCCTACTTAGAGCATCCAAATCTGCAAAGTCCGCATTAGCCTGTTTTTATTCCAATCGAGCTCCTCTTCGATGGATTAGATGTTCTGTGTTAATTTTGGGGAACTCCTCTTTTTAACCACAGACTACTGTTTCCCCATTTATTCATCTACAAATACAATTGTGCAACTTCTACTGAAAGATGTACAAGGAGAAATATATGAATAGAATGGATGGTTGACATTCATTAAGAAAAAACCGTCAGGTTTCAACAGGATATTAGATGTCTATTCATAATCATATTATTAATGACCTCAAACGTTCACCATAGACCTTGCTTACTGCCCTATGAATTCTTCACGATGCAGCGAAGTCATTCATTTGTAAGCTTTTGAAATGATTATTAGGACAATTAGAGAATAGTGGGTTATATGCAAGAACTAACAAAATGTAAGTGATGATGTCGTGTAACCCCATCAGCATGTAGCCCATTTAGGTTGCTGAACGTATCGCGTACTTACAACACATTCGCTTTTAAAAATATGTCAAATACATAGGTAGATATAAGGAGACACTGCACTGAATACTTAATAATGTCCGTCATACTCTTCCTGAACACAGTCACTCATTAACACTATTACATACACAGATAAGTTTCCTCTGTTGATTAGATATTGGTCTACAGCATAGAATGAGCAATGTACCATTGAAACTAATTTTGATGTTGATGAATTAAAAAATTACCCAAAAGCGTTTCTTTCGACAATAGACCGCGAGACTCTAGAAAACATTTTGTTTAGTGTCGACATCATTTTCAAGTAAATCAATACAACCCCACTGAGTCGGGAGGCAAATCTTTTTGAAATATCATGCAAAACAAATATTCCCATCTCAGTTTGTTGAAATTATTATTCACTTATGGAAGTACAGACTTTTATTCATTCATCA
>NW_017385994.1:151857-172748 GCF_000237925.1 Schistosoma mansoni | reverse complement strand
TTCTGAATGCTGCATCATCTATTACTCTTCAAAAATATTCGATTACTGCAATTAATATTCTATTCCCATTGCACTGTACGCCAGAACATAGAGTTTAGAGCTATTCTCTCAAAGATACACTCTTGTTCGTCACATCCAAGTCAGTCTCACTCGCCGTCATCGATAATTATATGTATTGGTATTTTTATTATGCCTTAATACGGTTTCGCAACAAACGAGGTTGAGCGCATATCCCTCTAACTACACAAACCACGATAGGCTGCATGACCATAAAGGAATACGACTCCGCATATCTCGTCTCCGCAGTCACTATTCTGTTCCTCTGGTCATTCTACTAATACATATTTACATCTATTTCTGCGTTAATAATTTGAATAGATTATCCTTTTCATTTAGACACTTTTCAACAATCAGTGTTATAATATGATAACAAAAAGAATAGATATGACTTTCTTTAAAAGTTACAATTTCATAATGAACGACGATGGAATTCATGGGTAAAAGGGTAGCTATTATTTTCCAATCAAAACAGTTTGTGCTACTTCGATTTCATCCAATCAAATCAAAACTACTGATCGGTGACGGTCAGTCAATAAATTATACGAGATAAGATACTGTTTGTTCGTAGACACATAAGCACAAATTTCGAATAACAACTTGGGCAACCGCATATTTTGAAATATTGTCAATCACAGGGGTCAACGGCCGATAAATTTCAGCTAATCATCTCAACAGTCAGAAGCGTATTGGATAATGATGAGGTCAATTACCTTCATGATTGGTTGTCAATGAACGTGTGATTTTAATAAATTAGATTTTTCCAATGGTCACTTTGAACCATCGAATCACGAAGAAACAAACAAACACTTCAAAAGTCTATATAAACCTGACAAGTTCTATCAAAATTTCATTTATAACTTTACACGAGAAGATGAGGTAAGTGCTGAATGAACATAAGATTTCTATGCAAATTTTGATACAATGAGATACCGTTGATTTGTTCATCTCGATCATTTTAGATATACCATTTTGCGTAGTCTATGGTTATCGTTTCATCTGATCATCATTTGGCCATATAGATATTTCAACTGCCATGAGGTTTGCGAAAACCCTGATTTGCTGAGCTACGACAATATCATTTTTGAAAATGATTCGTACCGTTATGTAAGTTATGTCAGTTAAATTCTAATACATATACTCCAGTCTCTTCATTATCATTATTCAATGAGGATTCGGCTCAATCAGTCTCAACTAGCTTTTAATGACAGTTATCGAAACTTTCCCTTTCCATACGTGAGTTGAATTCATTTTTCAATAGAACTACATATCCATATGTTTGCATCATTTTAGTTTTTTAAACCGAAGTTCTCCTTTCGATTCTACGATACTCTAATCGATTATGTTTATATTTACTATTATGGTAAGCCAATAAATTTTGTTGAGCTCGAATTATGACTGAGTTTTCTTGATCAAATTTTTCTTCATGAATCAAAGTTGATTCAACTTCTTCAGTAAACCAGTTTGAGGTTCCTTGTTACATGAAAAACGTCTTTGAATATCTTTTATCGTTCGAACTGTCAAAGGTTTGGCCTCTTACAACAAACAAAATACAGTTCATGCAAATGATTGAATTCTTTCATTTATTTCAAAATCTCTTTATTTATTCACTGCGAAATTATCAATAATGTTGCATTTATTCATCAAATAAAAACAGGTAGGATACTTTTAACCAGAAAAAGATACTACTACCTCGGAGATATTGAAAATTTTGCACAAAACATTCGGAGATCTGAAACTGTGGTCTTCAATGAGAGTGAGCTTTTATACTATTCATTTAAAGTTTGTTTTGTTTCCTTTTCTCGCACTTATTTTGTCAGAATGTTTCAGTATATTGCTTGATTATTACAAGAGAGTTAACCAGTTCACAGTGATTGTTCTGTTTGTGTGATTTTTGTACGAGAACGTCTGTGTGTAGCACGTTTTGAAGGGAAGCCGTAAAATAAACGAGATATTGCTTTGAAAATATACACATTGAGTGAATTGGATTGATAATCCAAGTGACAAAATTGCCAGAAATAAAATTACTCACCCTCCAGTCTATGAAAATAACAAAACAGAAGATATCTCATCAACACCATATTTCGTGGTAAACTGTGCAATGACAAGCGATGTAGTTAGAGAAGTCGGTTTGAATTATTGAAGTATTTGAACTATCAAGGTTTTCTAGCACAAACTTTATTCATGAAAGTTAAATGTCTTTGATTTGTTGTCTGTGAATCATCGACTATGTGAGACTATTTTTGTGATCATATGGGTATGATATTGCACTTCGAATCCTAACACTTTCCAAAACAGTTAACTAATGAACAACCATGACATGTCCTCTTGTACAGTATGAATAACTCATATAAGAACACTTAGAACATCAACGCGACTTACAATTATTTCGGTCAAAAATCAGAATTGACGAATAACAGAATCTCATGAAAAGATTTTGACGATGTATTGTCGATAAGGTATTGAACGTCTATTTCCAAGTGGAAAGCTACTAGAACAAATTTTAATGAAGTGAAATATTCTTCTCAGTTGATTGTATTAAAAGGTTGATCATCTCGATAAATTCATAATACTTCTTGAAATGTCCTCCTAAGAGATGATTGGGCGCTTAGCTACACCGGTTTATTTTATTCTCGAAATGTAGATGTTAACTTGTTTGAGAAAGCAGTCCGTGTCAAAACGTACATTGATTGAAAGAGGTAGATAATCGATATTCAGATATTTTATCATCTATTTTGATTTTCATTATTTTAGACGAATTGTTAGCAGTCAAAAGGAATTTTGTAATTACCGTCAATGATAAAGGTGAGTAAACATTGAATTATCGTTGGATCAATCGCGCGAAACTTTTTATCACTCACACTTTCAATCATTATGATTACTCAATTTATGCGTGTTCGCTTTGAACAAATCCAACTTTCAAAAAACTAACAAAAGAGTGAAGGTGCTACTATTCTGGAAAATGAGGGGAGACTGAGTACAACCATCTTGACTTAGAGAACAGTTAAAGTGAGCTGAAAAAGAATATAGTTGACGAGTAATAAATAAGTCAGCATGGATAAAATAGTTAACAATCTCATTCCATTTGTCGGAAAATGAATGTAGAGATTATTTATCGTTTCAGGTTTCAGTCACAAAGTCATTTCTGAACATGATACATCCACCTACCAATCTATTCATCATATAGTCATTCCTTAATATTAACGATTATCTACACATATCTAAAGCTTTTCCTTTCTCATCTACAACAAAAAGACACAGTAGTCAGAATCAGTAGACCAGTGGAAATTATTATATATGTTGACAACCAACTAAATCCTCAAGTTTAATGTAAAGGCGAACACTTCACAGCTCATGTCATGCGTCTATTGTTTCAAATAAAATTATTCAAGATATTGCGCAAATGTCAATATATCTCCGACTATCATATCTTGGATGGCAAAGTAGACGATTCGTTGCTTTTATAATAACACAGTAGTAATATAGCTTCAGAATCTTGGCATTTGACATTTGTTAGAGAGGATTCATGCCCGTCTCATTCGAATGACGTTCACTTTAATGTATTAATTTCCATACCATCTGAAGAAAGCATTTCAGATAACACACTAGATATCTACTGCAACCTATCCACCTTGTTACCTTGTTAATCGATAATACCTCAATTTCTGAGTATCGACAGTCTTCTTATTGTAGATGTTTCAGCCAAGATGACTAGTGTAATACAACCAAATGGGAAAATAACTTTGTATTTTGATAACGTAAGTTGCACAATCTCATGGAAATGAAATTTTGTTCATGTACTTCAGATCATTCTACTGTTTCATATTATTCAATTCTGTCAAAGGTGTCTGGTTAAGTTGACCATGATAAAAAGAGATCAACATTGTGTAATGAGCAAACAGACTAGTTGACAAGATTGTCAATCGTTTTAATGACACACTATTAAAACACGTGTTGAAAATAATGAATAATCAGAAGTGAAAATCTATCAGAATAAATAATCATGTGTTTGTGATGAATATTAAAGGATAGTGTGTTTGAGTACTATACAGAATGTGTCATATTCTGTCATGCTCCATTTCATCTTGTTAAGATTAGCTGTTCGGATTGTTCATTGTTGAAAATCCAGGTTGCAGCATCCTCACAGTTATTTACCATCATGTTTCATTTCAACAGACGAAAATTTACATCTCACAGTACGTCGCCACATATCATGATTGATAGTCCATAAGACTTGACTGAAGTTGACAACCTTTGTGATTTGGAATATCTTTACACATTGAATGGAACATTCATGGAGAGAAAACTGAAAATATCATCAACATTAGTGTGATTAGTAGTCTTTCGATGAAATGATATAAATGGAGATATTTTTTCTGTGATCAATTGATTTCACTTAATTGATTGTGTCGTTACACACACTGACTCAGACTTTCAACACTTCGTTTTCAGATTCCTACGGAAATTGAAGGAATTGAGTGGATATCGAAAATCAACGCTACATTCGGATGTGGAATGTGTAAGAAACATTTCAACAAATCTTATTAACTCATTGATGTATGGTGATGTACATGTAGGATATCCATATATCCTATCAGAGCCTAGTAGTATAGCTTTCTAACAGTTTGCAATAGTCAGTTGTTTCTTGTGTTAAATCGGCTGGTGAAAATGCTATCGAAGTGTTGTGTATAATTGTGCGAAATGGAATCCAAATGATATTTGTAAACACTCTGTCCAAAATGTTCTGAATGTTGAGAATTTAACGTTGAATAAGTGTTCACATTTCTTGTAAGAAAACTGCAGTGTTATACCTGACTGGAAATGACAGTGTTGGCTAATTTGAAAGCGTTTAATATCAGTGATTATGTCTTTTCAACAGAGGATCACCATGGTTAAATGAATTGAAATCTAAGTATTTATGTCTTCAGTTCATCAACTATCATTTTTGAAAAACTACAGAAATGATTTTAGTGATACATGTGAATCAGTTGCTGTTCCCAACATCAATCGAAGGATTCAATTAACAATATAAAAATGAGTTGAAGCTTTACTCGATTACACCAATCATTGGGTATTTGTAATGATTGTCTAAATGAATACTCGAATGTAGTGTGAAGTGAATGGTGCTGAGTTTGATTCCTCGACGTGTTCTTACTACGACAAAACGCGTGTCTGAGATTAAAGTATAATCATCAATATTCAACTGATTTCTTCGTAAAATAACTCCGAAATCTACCGCTTTGATTTTTGATTTACTAGCTGATCATCTGTCACATTCAAAACTAAGAGCGATGTCAACCATAATTTTAAGACTGATCATCACTGTGTACGTATTAAAATATTCAGTAGTTCTTGATATTGATGGCTTCTAAAAAGGTGCAAATTACTTGTTATACGTTATGAAGAAACCAAAATTTCGAGTGTCTTTTTCCTTTCAAGATTTTTTGGATCATGAAATACCTGTTCCTGCAAAATGGATCAAAAGTGGCACGTTGGTGGAGTATGAAGTCATCGGAAGTACGTATAACCCTATTTAATCAGCATTAATTATTTTCACACTCAAAAAGATCACTTTTGTTTATCGAAACTGAAATTTTTGTGTGTAACTGTAGTCAACTAATGAATAATATCCAGGCATCTATCTCAAATGACGTTTTACTTTCTATTTATAACCTTACCACAAAATGAAAGATGGGATACTATTAGTTTCGAAAAGTGTTAAGTGCCAGTTAGGTGATTGTGTATTGAGGATCGAGCGTCTGTTTCTCTTTCAATAAATGTCATGTGAAATTTTTCTGAGGCATTATTGTTGTGAATACAATCCATGGGACTGAGTTTACCTTGAAAACGACTGTCTCATTTCCGTAATCTCTGCTTTGTCATACACATCCGATAATTTGAGGGGATAGACATATCACGTTTACAAAATACAATTTGTCATGGTCAGCGTTTGAGTAATAAATTCACAAAAGAATGCGTTCCTTCTCAATAACCTATACCATGAATACTTTTCAGTATGCCATGTGTTAGCCTTTTGAAAAAACATTACGAATATTCAAAGAATCATTCCTTTAATCAATCATGAGATAGACTTCGATAGACTTCATCTTTCATTCTTTACACTCGAAGTAGTTTCACTCAATTAAAACACGCCATCGTGAAATATTGGTGGAATGGAAAAAGCACTGAGTTTTATATTATGCATCGCGTGAATGAAAATTCACTTAACTCAGAAATCACCATCAAATGACTTACTTATAGTTACAGGTTTTGTGTTTTTCTTTTCTTTTGTTTGATAACTTGAAACTAAAACAACTTTTTCTTTTCATAGAAAATTGTTGGAACTTCAATACAAGTGAAGCATGCCAAGGAGCGACCACACCGAATATGAGATGTATTTGGTGTCCAAAAGTGAACAAATGTATAGAAAGTAATGATGATGACACTCATGGACTGAAAGTAAATGACTGCCGTGTTGAGGTTGGTACTTCTTGAACTTCACAGGTCTTTTAAAGTATCCTCAAATTTCACATTCCGAGCAAACGTTTTTACCAGAAAGAAAATTTTATTGCTATCATTAGGAACTGACAAGTATTTCTCCGTCGTTGACCAACTTAAAGCTTTTTGTACAATGAAGATATATAATCAAGTATTGAAACAATGCGTCTTTTTCGCGAAGTGCAAAGTCTATCGAAACTTCACTCACCAAAAACGTTTGAAGGCGTTGACATTTTTAAGCTCATTGAATGCTTCATAATTTCAAAACTCTGAAAAGAATCCGTAGATCTATGTGAATTATCAAAATATAGCGATGAGACCAGTTGAAACGAAGAATTTTCAACTAAAAAAATATTGTGCACGACGTTACAATAATTAGTGTGAGTTTGTAGACTACGAGTGCTACAGTCCAGATTAACGATTTCTCATTCTCTATCTAAAAATGGGTAATCTGAATTGATTGCTACAATTAGGCCGTCAATTTTAAGTCTATCGATTTATATCAGCATTTTGATGAGATATGAAATCCAAAACACACATTTCACCACAGAAATGAGTCCTCAACTAGGTGTAGGATAGTGTGTGCTGAGCACACTGGTTGTTAATCACTAGTAGATATCCTAAATGATTGTACAAATGCCAATTCTGCAACTTTTTGTGGAATTCTCTTGTGACATCATTACTGACAATGGTGTGATGATTAGTGAAATCAACAATGATGTTTGATGTTTGATAATCAATGCTTCTGATTGATTTATTTGGAAGAACTCAGGTGTCAACGATTTAAGTACTTAAACACCCATCAAACACATTGAAACGCCTATGCAAACACCTAAAGTTCAGGTTAGACAAAACCTAATAAAAACTACTGAAGACACTCATGAACACTTGGTAGATATTTGATATTAATTGAAACTTGCTAATTCTTTGTTTTTCTACAGAATATGATCACCGAAGCAACGTAGGAGCATACACCAGACAAGTCACATGGATACTTTGACTTTCTATATCCTCTGGTCTCTCTATTTTTCATGTTTTTCGGTTATATAATGTGAATGTGATTACTCATAAGAAAGAGCAGTGATGAATGATTCCCAAAAACGTCTTATTAATCGCTTTGAAAACTCTGTAAACGTTGTCTCAATTTCGTATTTCCATTGAATATTTTGAAATTTCTTTTTTTGATTATAATAAGTTGGATAGTTTTTTCATTGTACTTTGTATGTTCTTTTCATAGTCTACATATTAGCTGATGTAATCTTTCTTATAAAACATGAAATATTATTTTTATTATTTGCGTTATCGCCTTCATATCATCGAAAGTTGTTTTCCTGATAATTGAAATCAACAATGAGTTCTAAGTGATTGTTCATTTTGATGGAGTAATGTGTCGGAACACTTATCAATACTTAACCAAACACTTCCATATTTCGTAACTTCATTATCAAGTATCAATTATATGCTCAGTAACAAGCAGGTGTTAACGAGATGTCATCAAGACTGATTACGATTCCTTCCATGTTGTTTTTGTTAATATGTGGACTATAGGTTCAATAGTTTCCTTCAAATCTTAGTCTTTATGTAGGCCTAAACCAGAGTTTTCTTCATCAGCATCACATGTGATCCTTATGCTTTGAATCAATATTTGATGGCTGCAAGAGTTAGTGGTTTTTGTGAGTAAAGCATTCAGTGTCAAAGTTTTACGCTCACATGCACCTTAGAATTGACGATAATGAGATTTTTTGTCACATTCATTATAATGAAGTGCTTTAAAGTCAAAACAGTTTGCTACTGAGGATGGTTTCAGTTTTTTGGACAATTGATAAAGTTTTTATGAATAGCTATGAATAACTTTTGCAAGAAAAATTGATTCAATTTTTTCAAGTCTGATCAAGTTAAAAGAATATCAACCATACGACAAAGTTGACGAAAGAACTAGGGTAATCACAATAATGCTATCATTTCTCCATTGAATCCATAAGTATCTAACATTGGTCTGTTCATCCGTTCTATAAAATTAAAAAATGTCGACAACCTCACGGTGTCAAATATATTCATTATATTAAGCACACATTCAATCAGGCAATCTTCATTTTACCAGGGATGTTATTTCCATCAATCCTGCAAACTAAAAAGCATTCAGAATTCAAGTCTCAATATAGATACTAACACTAAGAAGTTTATACGAGGTGTGTATTCTTTGAATGAATCCTGAAATAGGGACAAAACATGTGTCAGATATTTTCACTTCTCACTACTATCACCAATAAATAAACAACTTTCAAGTATAAATTGAGCCACAATGACAGACAAATATATTTCACGCAAGCTGGTGTTATTTAGTTTGTTTAAATCCTTAAATCTGTGTTTATATAAACAATGCACCTTCTTCACCGCTGTCGATGAATTGTTGATTATCAATCATGTTGGAGACATTGCAAAGCGAGACTGTAGTCACTCTACAAGTTAGTATCATTAGCCCGTTCTCTTAATTTAAACGGCGAGTCCATTTTGATTGACGCTCATTTTGTGAACCTCTTCATAGGCTTTTTTGTGCACAAACACCTCACTACTCCTCACTACATAGTGCTTTGAAGTATTTTCAAACGTCTTCGAGATTCGTTTCGTATAACGAATGATTCAGTGTTGTAACGAACCATTTATCTTGTTTATTTATGCTCAAATTGTGAGGTTTTATTACTGGATCTCATTTTTCAGCACAATTTATTCTTGTGCTATTCATGTGGTCTTTTTTCACATGTTAAGTGCGAAAGACCACTTCACGAAATTCTCTTCTCTCAATTAAGGTCCTTTAGTCGTTAGCCATCTATGACCGGAACATATATCGCATGTTTTCTAATTGATAATGCACATAATTGTTTAGATTAGTCAGATATTACGCAAATATCTGCACAAACGACGTTGGGATTAACAAGAGAACTCGCTGATATTTTCAGTGCATCATTTTCTAATGAGTTTGAGAAATATCAGAAATCAGCTCTGACAATAGAGAAAACAATTTTTCGCATGTACTCCAGGATTGTACAGGTAACTTCAATATCTTCAAGACAGTTGAAAAATTAATTTTTTTAAAAACTAGGTTACTTAAGACACCATCTGTTATTGATTCGATTCATTTGATCAATTATCAGTTTGCTGTGAAACAGACAACGAAAGAAATAATAACACTTGGTATGAAACTGGAATGGATTGCCTAGGACGGATTTTGAAGGAAAATCCTAATGGGCAGCTCATGCTACAACAACAGATATAAGTAAGGAAGAAACCTAGTTGAAAACTAAGTTTAGATCTTACAGTTCTAAACAAATATTGTTCGGTAAGCTGCTTGGTACGAACTTACAGTTATAATCAAATATTGATCGGCAAGCTGCTCGAAAATTGGTCGATAATACGAGATGCCCAACAACCGTGCAAAGAAGTCCATTCCTAAGCTGATTGGAGATGATGAAGACAAGTTTAACGACAAATCCCTTAGTACAGAGAAAGTTTTTCCTGATGTCTTTACGCCTAATGGTTCTGATGCACTTAAGGAAGACTATAGTGATAGTGAAGTAATGTTAGACAAGGTAGCAAATCTTAGTTTAGATAAAAGGGAAAGACTTGGGCTTGCAGGACCGGGTACAATACCTAAGGTTCCTATAGTTGGGCTAGAGCTACCGAGAGTTGAATTGTGTTATTTTGATGGAAAAGCGAAGGAGTATTGGGAGTTTATAAAGCAATTCGATACGTATAATATCGACTGGAGTATCTGACGATAGTCAACGTTTACTATATTTGCTACATTATTGCAAGGGAAAAGCGAAGGCAGCAACTGAAGGATGTGTAATGAAGGAGGCTACGGCTAGGTATAAGAGAGCTAGAGAAATTTTGAAACGGTCGTTCGGTCAGGCTCATGTAATAGCAAGAGAAACGTTGGAGGATTAATTCGATGATGTAAAGCACGGTTGTCATGACGCAGAACAACTCTCAAGTTAAGCCATAAGAATGGAGAATTGTAGCATGACTTTAGAGCAAATGAATCACATTGCCGACTTAAATTCGTTGGTTACAGTAGAGAGAGTAGTAAGATTTCTGCCTCAACCTACGCAAAGGCAATGGGCCGAACTGGTAGATAGATTGACGAAAGATGACAGAGAGCCAACATTCGCCGAACTCACCCAGTTTGTGGCAGCTAAAGCGAGAGTCGCTTCGAGTAGGTTTGGGCGAATGGCTGAACGTCCAAGAGGGGGAGTTATCACGAAGTCATGTTACCATTCGGTAGTGAGACCGATAAATGCACCGATTGCAAGTGTTAGGTGCAGTATGTGTTCAAAGGATAATAATAATAATAATAATATATTCTGAAAATAATATTTATAGAATTCACACCAGTTTACAGGCATGGTCAGATTGTTATAAAAATCAACATTTAATGTAGAGAGCAAACATGAAATATAAGAAAGTTTTATGTTTGCTAGTTTAGTAATTGATAAATAGTTTAAATATGGCATATGTCACGGCAAGCCAATGCAACACCAGGGAACTTGTCATTTTTTCTTAAGTGGATAGCCTGATGTTCTGTAAGGTTATTTCTAGTGCCAAAGCGAGTTATTGATAATTATCTAAAACTAGAGATAGTAAGATTAAAACAAAGAGCACGGAACAACAAAACAATGATAGCAAGTAAGAGGTTAAACATTTAAAGTTCCTATAATCTCACTTGTGGAGTAAGATACACTTGCAGGCGCTAGAGCATTTAATGCATTTTCAGAGAAGCAATAGGCATTAATGGAGCGAACAAACAATGGGAGAGAGTTTAACATACGGATAGTTTGAGGTAAATTATTCCAGAGCCTAGAAAACTTACAGGCAAAGTAATTCATATAGAGAGAAGATCTAGAATATGTTTGTTTCGCTAAAGACAAGGAGTTACGAATGTCGTAATGTGAGGCTTTGGAGTATTGAATCGCCTGACTGGATGTGAAGGAGAGTTTGTTAGGTGTTTTGAAAAAGAAGGTAAGGTTAAGTTTGAGTCTCCTCTTCAGTCAGTCAGAAGAGATTGATTATGAATACAGTGGTCTTGAGTGCTGTTAGAGGTATGAGGGCAGTTATCACTTCCCGGTTGCCCACACCGTGGAAGGGTTCTTCTAGAGGTACCTGAAAAGGAAATTGGGTTAGAAGTGGTCTTAATGATCTGAGAGTGTGACCGCAGTGCCCAAGGGACAACTGCTTGAAGTCGGTCACACACGACCTTTTCGTGGGTAGTTTTTGTGTTAGCTCCGTTCTTCAAAGGACCTTACCGCCGGAGACGGAAATTCGTGGGATAAGGTGAGGTGTGCATTTTTAGGGTCGACCTTTTCTAACCCCACCCCTCCTTGTAGTAAGGCAGCATCGCTGTTATGCTGGTTGTCTGAAGGAAACACCTTACTGCCGTCACACCTCTGTACAGTCGGCATTACGACTTCGCCTTCGGACCTTGGGATTGCTGCTTTTAGTCTTACCGCTCTTCAACCGACCTGTCTGGCATGGTAGGACCTCGAGGAACGATTGTTCCAGCCAGCATAGCTCGATTGCTTCATCACGATAGGCAAGCCCGACCACCACGTCAAGGTAGCAGCAACGGTCGGGGAGTCTCCTCTTTCATAAAGGGTGGGGTAAAGCCCTAGTTTACTATACTTCGAATTATATGTCAAGACACTATCAGTTCCAAGAGTACGAAGTGTAAATCGTCTCTGTACTGATTCCAGTCTTAATTTATCATTTATGTGCGTTCTTCTAAGGAGAAACGCGCAGTATTCGAGGAGTGGTCGAACACAGACTTTGTACATTAGAATACGAGATTTGCTGTTATGAAGGTTTCGAGTTATGTAACCTATAAGGCGTTGAGACTTGGACGTTTGTTTTATTGTCTGTTCAGTAAACGACAAGTCGTCGGAGTAACCTAGTCCTAGATCTACTACTGTGTGTAACCTAGATAACATTTCACCATTTATGGTAAGATCGAGGTTGAGTGATGTATCACCGAAGCATAACCATCCACATTTAGCTGTATTAAGCTCCAGTTGTCATTTCGAGCACCACTGTGCTACCTTGTTAAGCTCCGTGCTGATACAATTTTGAATATTGCTGAGCTCATGTGGAGAAAATCAGTACACCACCTTGAGATCGTCGGCATACAAAATGGACTTACCCACACTAAAACACTCACAAATATCATTAATGAAAACTAAAAAGAGCAAAGGACCTAAGACACTACCCTGAATTATCCCACTTCTAACAGGGACGGCATTCGACAATGAAGAGTTGATTTTAACTATTTGATGTCGATTGCTGAGGAAGGAATCAAACCAGGCTAGTAACGGGTTTTGGACCCCATAAGATGCGAGTTTACCTATGAGAAGTTGGTGGTTGACCATGTTGAAGGCCTTAGAAATGTCCAGGTATAGCACTAATACTAGATATCCTTGGCTACGAAGCGAATAGAATAAATTAAAGAAGTCAAAATGACATGTCATACAAGATCGATTTTCAAGAAATCCATGTTGCGAATCATCAATAAATAGTTGGATAGTTCGTCACTAATACTTTTTTCCATAATCCTAGAGATAACTGGAGTAATATTTATTGGCCGATAGTTGTTCATGTAAGTCTTATCTCCGGATTTGTAACGTGGTATGATGTACGCAGTTTTCCAACGGTCAGGATAAGAGCCTGATTCCATAGAGAGAGTAAACAGCTTAAGGAGAAGTGGAATATCTGGACCACCATATATGTAGAGAAATGATGAAATCCCGTCTGCTCCATGACCTTTCGAAACCTTGTGGTTATTTATAACCTTATTAATTTTCAGACATGTGAAGGAGATAGATTTAATTGAGTTACCAGTCATGCATATAACTCTAGAAACAGGGCCATTTATGGATTCTTTGCCATTTGCAAAATTACCACTGAAAAAGTCTGCTAGAGTTTTTGGATCATATATAGAACTATTATTATACAGAATGATTGGTATATCAACCTTTTGAGTTGATTTAGCACGTTTATTGTAAAGGTGGATTAGGTTTTGCACTTTTGAGCTAGTGCTTAGGGCTAATAGCTCTTCATTAATGGCTTTTAACCTATGTTTCTCTCTAATTTGGTTAAAAATTATTGTTATTTGTGTGACTCCGTGAAGTCGTTAGATTTAAAATAACGTTTCTTTAGGCGTCTTACTTTAATGCCATATTTAGCTGGTATATATAATTCGTAATGTTTACTAATCCTGTAAGTCTTAAATGGTGCACAGGAGTCTAGACAAGAGTTAACAATGAAATAGAATATGTTGATGGCATCTGTCAGACTATTACATGAGAAAAATTCATCCCAGTCTGACAGTTTGATCAGTGAGCGCAAGAGGTCCCAGTCTGAATGCATATAGTCTCTATAATTGCAGGTTCTTTGAATTGGTCGGTTGTAGGAGGGATGGATGGGGAGAGCACAAGCTACTATCTTATGATCACTGCTTTCAAACTCGTTGTATACTTGTACAGATAGGGGAATGATATCTCTACTAAATATTAGATCAAGTGTATTATCACCCCTTGTTGGGGTACGAACCCACTGTGACCAGCAGTACATATTAAGGATTGATAAAAATTCATCATTGCTTGACTGATAACTACCGGTACTCCAGTTAATCCCAGGATAATTGAAATCGCCAGTGATAATCTTAGCACTGAAGTTTAGAGTAGATGCGTGTATAAATGCATTGATAATAAGATAATTCAGATTATCAGCACTATCAGGAGCTCTATATATACAACCTAGGAGTAGACTATGGTTTAGGGTATTGATTGATATCCAGATCGATTCTGGTAAACTATTCAAGATACTATCTTCAACTTTGTTAGTTGTTAAGGTATCCACAGCAAATATAAGACAACCGCCTCCTCGCTTAGTTTCTCTGTCACAGCGATATAGTCGATAGTTTTGGATATTTAATTCGGAATCGGCCACCGCTCGATAACACCACGTTTCAGTGATAAGTATAAAAGAAGGCTTGGCTAGAAAGGCTAAGGTTCTCAAGGATGAAATTTTGTTAAGAAGTGAACGTGCGTTAATAAGTAATAAGTTTAAAAAGGGAGTGTGTAGTGTAAAAAAAACCGAGAGCATTCTTATCGATGGTATGAGTTCTAGCTATGCGTGGACTATGGTTTAATGTGTTTGCCGGATCGCATGGGCTATAGCATGAGCGAATTGTAGTGCTAGTGGAACAAGGGATCTCTGAAGGTCGAAAAAAATCCTTATTTTGGTAAGGTTGTACTTGTTTTGGTGGACAATTAAGACAGGTGCCTGCATGTTGGGGGTAACATTAAACTATACTGTCGACCTTTGAACGAATCTTAAATGACCTTGAGAAATACTACCCAATCAGAAGACAGTTAGTACACAGTAAAAATATATTATACAAAACTAAAGAATTAAAGTGGAAACACTTCTTTTACATGGGTCAAAAACTTCTCATGGTCAGATATAGGTTCAGAAGTTCTAAAATCATAGTACATACGGTACAGGAACACTTCCAAATGGCTTCATAGTAGTCGACCACTGAAACCATGATACGGTCTCAAAATTCTTTTAGCCTCGACCACATATTCACCGTTTGGGAAAGTCATCCTTCCATCAAGTCGTCTACCATTAACCACGCACCGGTCGCAGGGTTTAGGGTTATGGGTGAGACTATAAGTTATGGACAACCTTTGAGCAACGCTAGAGTGACTCTCAGAGTGTCAACATAATAACTAAGACCAAATGAGGGTTATAAACCTGTGTGCAGAATTCAAATTATGATTTAAAGTTCATGATTAAGGCTAGGAAATATACTTAGGGTTTTCATCACGAACTGACATCAGCTATAATGCCAAAACTCTATTTATCCCAATGGATAATTGAATTTCGCGCCAAAATCTAATGATAACTTCTACTGTAGACGCTAAATTTTCACGTCTTCCCTAAAATCCGCCGTAAACCGACCGTACGTAAGCATCAGGTACCGAACTTAGCGCCGTGACCTAGAAAAATCGCGAAAGCTTCTGATTGGCTCGACAGTATAGTTTAATTCTACCTGGGGTTGCGTTGATGGTGCATAACCTAGTATACCATCTTCCCCACTGCAAGAGTGATGATAAAAGTTACATCTTGCAGGTTTATTCTTTATAACATTTGAGGGAAACCATGGGGCACGTTGGTTCATTGCCGTCTGTCTAATAGTAGGCCTGCTTACATGATGGTTGTAGTGGCCGTCTCGTGTGACGTTTGAACGAAATGTGTCCTCATAACCTCCCTTACGGTGAGTAGGGTTAAGCATGGTTTCAGAAATTATACTTTTGTTTGGTACGGCCGTTGAAATATTTTTGGTATTCGGTCTAGAACCAGAAGGTTTTTTATTTACTTTCTTCTTAATTGGTATATTCTTTTTAGGTTTAGCAGTGTTTTTATGAGCCTTCACAATAGAATCAGGTGTTCGATCATTGGCTTCCGATATTACACTGGAAAGAATGACATTAGAGTCTCCATCAGATATGTCCTGGTAATCTAGGGCCACTAGGGGTATGAGAGGCAAACTAGCACACTGCATTGGTATATCAGTACACTGACTAACATGAGACAGATTAGCTGCACCATTGGGTTCAGCTGCTGGCGCGATCACATTTGTTGTGACCTCAACAATGTTATTTTCGTTCATGGTACGCTTTTGTGTTAGTCTTTGATTGGTGGTTTTGTCTGAGACTATACGAGCGTTTTTAAACTTCGTATGCGCACAGACTATCTGTTCAGATTCTTTCAAAAGTTCCGCTAATAAATGGGAATCAAATCTAAACAGGATAGGGTACGAGTATTTTTGATGCTTTTTGTTAAGTCGGATATATTGGCATAGATTGTCCTGGAGATTAGCTGCCTTTAGTATCGAGTTTCTTACAGTTTTAATGGCAACTCTGTCAGGTATATTATATATAATCACATTATTTCGAGAGAATATTCGCTTGGTGACTTCACTAGCTATCGAGTCAATAACGGATCCTACTTTGATCCTGTCTTCGAGTTCAGAAGTAACTATATCCTTGGACAACAGCAGTCGAAGGGGTGACAGTGTCTTTAGTTCTAGTTTCAGATCATCATGCTTTAATAAAGAGCCCGCAAGTGACTCCACTTCAGAAAGCATATCACTTAATTGCTTGAGGACAGCGGATAATTCGCTACTAATAAGATCAATACCATCTGTTCGTGAGTTAGAACTCATTATTAAGTTAGACATAGAGTCATCCAGCAACATGTGTGGAATAAGTCCACTCCCACTATTATCTGGTGCAACAGGAGTTGCAGAGCATGGGGTATAGGTAAGACCAAAGTTGTTAATATCTGAAGAAATAGGACTTTTTCGAGCTCGTTTTCGTGTCAGTCGAACCACTTTTCTTCAAGGGTTGATTGAATGTTATTATTGAATTATAAACTAGGGTTTAACGATATATAGGCACTTTATAATAAATACCGTGTAAGCGTAACGCAAACCTCAAACGTACCGCAAGTAAAGTCTACTCTCATTTAACAGAATAGAAGCACCTTAACTCATTTGTTTGGTTTTTGGAAGGCTGGATTTGTTCAAACTGAACAGGCAAAGTTTGAGCAATCCCAATGAGTGAAATTGCATTTGTAAAGGTTTCACGCGTGTGATCAAACGATCGTTCAATGTTTACTCATTTGAACCATTAACATTCATTTGAAAAACGTTTCTGACCTCTAACAATTTCTCTGGAATAATGAATATCAAAAAAGATGTTTATATTTCTGAATAACGATTATCTATGTCTTTCAATCAATCACATTTTCATGAACCGGTGTAGTTAAATGTTCAGTCATCTCTCATGAGAAATTTTAAAAGAATATTATCAATTCAACATTATGGTGAACGTTTCAATACAATCAACTGAGAAGAATATTTCACTTCCTGAAAATGTGTTCCAGAGGCTTCTGACTGAGTAATCGACGTTTCATATCTATTAGACTATACAACAACAAAATCTTGTACTGAGATTATGTAGTTCATCAATTCCGATATGTGATCGAAATAAATATATTTCATCTCGATGTTCCAATTGCTTTGGTATAAATGAATCGTCTAGTACCAAAAGACCATTCATGGTTGTTTATTGATCAGCTGTTTCAAAAAATGCATGTATTCGAAGTGCATAATCATACAGAAATGATCGCAAAAATAGTCCTGAATAGTCTATTACGAACAGACACCAACTCGAAGATAAAAAACATTAATGAATCAAGTAAGTAAGAAAGAAAAGGGTTAAAGGACATTGAATATAACTTGATAGTTCATAGTGTAGCTGTAAATAATTCCCTGTAAATAATTCAGACCGCCGACGCCAGTTGGAATCTGGACTTTTCCGTTGTCTAACCTCACTATTAGGAGTCACACGCTTCCGAACGATCGCCTACCACACACAAGCAAACGGGTTGGTAGAACGTTTTCATCGACAACTAAAAGCTTCATTATCAGCTTCTAACGTTTCACAGTAGACAGACGCTCTTCCACTCGTCTTGCTAGGTATCCACAATGCAGTGAAAGCTGACATTGGATACACGGCATCTCAACTCGTTTACGAAACGACACTCCGACTCCCAGGAGAATTCGTGGATCCTTCAGCTTCTTCATTGAACATGGATCTAAACTCTTACACGAGTAGGCTTTCAAACGCTATGCGTTCAGTTAAACCTGCTCACACTCGACCTCAATCAACTGATATTTTCGTTCAACCTGACTTACGACATAGTACACACGTTTTCATTCGTCGAGACTCACATCGACGACCCCTCGAATCAGTCTACGAAGGACCCTTCAAAGTCCTTCAACGCGAACCTAAGTACTATATAGTCGATAAGAACGGCACGAACGATAGCATCAGTATCGATCGCTTATAAGCAGCGTACTTAGAAGGAAACCCTAGCTACGTCGAATTTCCTTCGGTACAAGCAAACGACACTGCCACTACACTTGTAGTACCCTACACGACAGCTGACACAAAACTTGATTCTTCGCCAACGACAATAGATAAACCTAAAACAACGCGTTCTGGAAGAATAGTAAGATTTCCAGAACATCTTAACGAATATTGCACGTAGGACATACTTTTACATAGTTTTTTCATTATCATTATTCACTGACGATTCGTTATAATCAGTCTCATCTAGTCACGAGTGACACTTTTCAGAAATTTGATGGTCAATACGTTGATGATACCACGGATATTCTAGATTTACAACTAGCAACCAGTAGTATCTTCTATTATCGTTCGTTCCCAGTCAAATAAAAATCAGAAGTCAGATGAGAAGAAACAGGAAAGACATATTTGATTCGTTACCAGTATATCGAGGACCTTTCCTATAAGCTGGCTAATGAAACGTAGGAGCTGTGTCACACGCCGTGTTGCAACGTGATCTGGGGCGGATGCATGACTGAAAGCCTTCACGTGTGTACTATGTCGTAAGTCAGGTTGAACGAAAATATCAGTTGATTGAGGTCGAGTGTGAGCAGGTTTAACTGAACGCATAGCGTTTGAAAGCCTACTCGTGTAAGAATTTGGATCCATGTTCAATGAAGAAGCTGAAGGATCCACGAATTCTCCTGGGAGTCGGAGTGTCGTTTCGTAAACGAGTTGAGATGCCGTGTATCCAATGTCAGCTTTCACTGCATTGTGGATACCTAGCAAGACGAGTGGAAGAGCGTCTGTCTACTGCGAAACGTTTGAAGCTGATAATGAAGCTTTTAGTTGTCGATGAAAACGTTCTACCAACCCGTTTGCTTGTGTGTGGTAGGCGATCGTTCGGAAGCGTGTGATTCCTAATAGTGAGGTTAGACAACGGAAAAGTCCAGATTCCAACTGGCGTCCGTGGTCTGTAGTGATGGTTGAAGGGCAGCCGAAATTTGCTACCCATCGTTCGACGAAAGCGCGGGCCACAGTTTCAGCAGTAATGTCCTCAATCGATACTGCTTCTGGCCATCGAGTAAAACGGTCTACGCATGTTAGGAGATATGAGTATCCGTTTGAGTCGGGTAATGGTTCTACCAAATCTAGATGGACGTGGTCGAAACGAGCGTCAAGGGTTTTGAAAGAGCCTAAAGGACATTTGTTGTGTTTTATGACTTTAGATTTCTGACAGCTTACACAAGAGCGTGCCCACTCCCACGTCTTTATTCATGCCAGGCCAACAAAAGCGTTCGGCTATAAGTTTGAATGTTGCACAATCACCTGGATGAGAAAGATTGTGCAACGTATTGAAGACGTTGCGTCAGTTTCAGTTTGGAAAGGACAGGAGGCTTGATGGCCTGTGTTAGTCCTGGCAATGATGGTCTCTCAGCTGATCCAACTTTCTTTTGAAGCAGTCGACGGATGGAGCCTCAACCACGTGCTGAGGTAATGAATTACACTCGTTGATTATTCGATGGGAAAGTCGGTAGTCAGCTGACAAGTAATTCGTTCTGGGCTTGTGAACGTTTTTGGTTTGTCCTCGTAGATTTTCTGTTTTGGAAGACAAGAAAAATGAGGGCATATCAGGTGCAAATTTGTCGTTAAGCAATTTGAAAACTGTAATCAAGTCGCCTCTGATTCTTCTATATGACAGCGTGAATAGGTTTAGCTTGGTCAGTCTAGTACCATACGGGAGCTTCGCTATTCCGGGAATCAGCCTAGTTGCTGTTCTCTGAACCCTTTCCAAGAGTTCACTGTCTTTTTTTAAGCAGGGGCTAGCTGCTTGTATGCAGTACTCAAATTTAAGGCATACGAACACTGTATACAAAGTCAGAAACGTTTTAGCGTCAAGATGCCTAAAAGCCCTGCGTGTGGACCATAAAGTCCTAAAACCTTCGCGGCTATTGCACGGCAGTGTGCAGTAGTCTTTAAGTCTTGACTAACGATGACGCCTAAGTCATTGTGTGCCTGCAGGCACATTGTTCATGAACAATAGGTAACTCAGTGTTATTCATCGTGTATGTCGATAATGTTTTGGTATTATTGGACGATCCCTACCTGTAGATGTGTCACAAAGTAAGGTTTCCTTACCTGTTCCCATCTGCTTAATACTTAGTTTAAGAGTTGTCGAGGATAACTCATGCTGAAGATCAATGTCTTCTTTTTGAAGCTGTGCGAGTTTAAGAAGGTCGATTCCTTGGAAACTGTTCAAGGACAATAAGTTAAGTAACATAAAAGTGAAGTTTTAAACTTTTTGACCGAATACCGCATGCTCGAGGGACTATAATTCTAGTTACAGTGATAAACATATCACACAAA
>NW_017385994.1:149580-151657 GCF_000237925.1 Schistosoma mansoni | reverse complement strand
CATAACGCTGAGCTGCTTGCTTAGCCACGTAATACCCACTGTGTACTGATTGACTCGAATGGAAATGCTGAGATGCTATCTACTGGCCCATGTGCTAGAACATCGTCAGGAAGATGCCGTAGGGAGTGCACATTATATATCAAGTTCTCACATCCGTAACACCATTCATATTCTCTTAGAAAATTCATTAAATCCATCTTGACAGATTCTGTGACCCTAATATAAAACTTATGATGTGCAAGCAAGTACATAGACAAAGCAAGACATTTAAAATTTATATGCAAAGGTTCAGGCAGAATATTTTGGAGAATAACCGGGTCTAAGTATACAAGAAACAATCTACCCTGTCTGCATCCCGGATACTCAGATAGGTGGATGTCATTAAATGCATTAGTATCCTGTTAATCTTCTCTTCGCGACTCAAAGGCTTTTGACAGGGCAAATCGACGGTAGAACATTCTATAAGAAATTTATTAGCGTATGAACTTCAAACACGTACCATTATCATCCAGAAGCCTTTCATTGGTACAGCTTGTAGAAGGTAATACAGTTGAAGGAATCTCATGACAATTACTTTCTCTGTCAACTGACATAGTTTATACATATATAGTTGTTAAAGTCAGTTACCTGTAGTTGTGCTTTCATTAGCAAAGTTACTCAGTCAGTCAGTCACAACGTAGAACTTCGTACGTACGTACATCAGTTCCAGTTGCCATAGCAAAGTTACTAAACGAAAGCAAGTCATGTCTCCTCAGAAAATCAGTACGTAATTTATTCCAACGTCTGTTATAAGTAGATCTATGACATCCGAGGACTCTTGACAAGTTCACGGTTGCCCTACGTCTACGAGCTCTTTCACTGACTTCGCTTAACCTCATGTTATTAGACTAACAACATAAACAGTTAGAATGAACTAAAAAGACAGAGCACGTCACTCACTTGCATCGTGTAAGTAATTTGTGATGGCGGCCAACCATGTCTGAACACCTTAGCTAAACAACGGAAAAAGTAAGTACAAACGCATCACATACGAAAGCCTGTGTTCGTATTTTATTGCATGAGTAATAATGATGAAATTCATAAATTTAATGTAATAATTCTTTATTTTTGACATACTCAGTAAAATGTTGTTCCTTATTGCGGTTCATTCAAATGCTATACGTTACGAAAAATTGTCTACAAATATCCCCCAAATATACGACGTAAGGGGGAAAAATCGACTTTTCCCCTAAATAACCGACGTGCAGGCGAAAAAGCGACATTTCCCCTTTATTTATGCTTTCGTCCGCTTTATTTCCCCTTTGTTCGCCTTTATTTCCCCTTTATTGGTTGTTTGGGGTGCGCGAGTCCGTGATTCCGTGCATGCAAAAATCAGCTTCTGCGTAGCAGAACCAGGACTCGATATTGTCCTGCCAAAATGGCGCTAAGTGAATCGAAATAGAGGGAATAGACTTTAACTTAAAAGCCTTGGGTGAGTGTTCGGTCATAGTAATATAGATAACGAAAAATGTCTAACTAAATTATATTCGGAAGAAAAAATTCGCGAAAAAAACAGTATATCACAATATATAAAATTCAAATAAACAATAACAATGAATAATAATATTCCAAAATGGAAGAGACTCACAGTATATTGGCTTGGTGTACCAGATCACGTCGGTCTCACCACTGATGATACCACGGATATTCTAGTTTTACAACTAGCCACTAGTAGTATCTTCTATTATCGTTCGTTCCCAGTCAAATAGAAACCAGAAGTCAGGTGAGAAGAGACAGCAAAAATATCACAATTGATTGATCACTGGGTGGTGATCAATGTCATGCATGTCAGGTCCTTCTTAGTGCTGATCGAATGCAATCGATCGAGTTGCAATCTGGCCACCAGTATAGGTGGCTCGACACTGCTTGCACTATATATACTGAGGTAAGATGGTGGTTGGAGGTGGTCAACAGGAAACCCTGGACCCGGGTTTCGTGCTACTTGGCACTCGTCAGAAAGGTGTACCTGTAATCCTGAGGGAACTGATGCTCCCTGGCGGATTCGATCCCGCGTCACTCAGCTTCACAGTCAGAGACG
>NW_017385994.1:142994-149380 GCF_000237925.1 Schistosoma mansoni | reverse complement strand
TGATTACATCTCAGTCCTACAGGAGGTTGGTCGCGTCCCGAAAAGCTCAGTGGCAACGTCTCTGACTGTGAAGCTGAGTGACGCGGGATCGAATCCGCCAGGGAGCATCAGTTCCCTCAGGATTACAGGTACACCTTTCTGACGAGTGCCAAGTAGCACGAAACCCGGGTCCTGTTGACCACCTCCAACCACCATCTTACCTCAGCATAGACAGGAAAGATATATTTGATTCGTTACCAATATATCGAGAGACTTCGTTCTTAACTGGATATTGTAATGTAGGAGCTGCGTCCCACGCCGTGTTGCAATGTGATCTGGTGCGGATGCATGACCGAAAGCCTTCAGTTAAACAAGTCCACTTAAACAACGTGGTCAGCATCCAATGTCGAACACTTAATGAGCTATTGATTTTGGGGAATTATTTACAGCTACAACGTGAGTGAATAAATTTCATAAATAAAGGTAAATGTCTATATGTTCGCATCATTTTTGATTGGTTAACCTCTGTTCTTGTTTAAATATTACGAGAATGAAGTCGATCAAATTGATATTCGTATGAATGACATGTCAAACATGTTCTTTTGACTCAAATTATTACGGAGTTTTCTTGATCACATTTCTGTTCGTGAATCATTGCTGATTCAATTTGTTTAGTGAATCAATTTCGTGCTACTTGTGAAACGCAAATTTACGTGAATATCTTTTCTTGTTCAACTTGTCAATGGCTTGACTAATTACAGCAAATCAAACACAATTCATGCTGTTGATTAAATTCATCAGTTTATTTCAAAATGGTTTGTTTATTCAGTGCGAAAGTATCAATGATCTTGTATGTTTTCATCAAATGAATGCAGGTTTGATACGTGTATTCGGAAGCATGTACTTTGGTGATACCACAAATTCTATAGGAGAATATGTGAAAACTGAATCTGAGAATTTGAATCAGAGTGAGTTCTATTACTTTTCACACTTATTTTGTATAATATAATGTATATAATATATATATAATATAGTGTTTTACTTGATTACTACACGGAAATCAACGAATTCATAGTGATTGTTTCGCTTGTGTGATATTTGTAACAGAACGTGTATGTGTGTCGCAGCACATGTGAAAAATAGTAAAGTGAAAACGTTCAAAAAATGATTGACCTAAAAATGTACACATTGATTGAACAGACTTGATAAACCAAGTGTTTCAATTGCCTGGCTGCAAATTATCAAAACTTCACTTTATGAAAACAACAAAACAGAAGAAATCTCATCTGCAAGATACTTCATGGTGACTTGTGCAATAGTGAGCGATAATGTGAGACGAATCGGCTTGGAAAATTGAACACTATTGATGATGCAACGGATGTTCTAGTTTTACAACTAGCCACCAGTAGCACCTTCTATGTTCGATCGTTCCCAGTCAGATAGAAATCAGAAGTCAGACGAGAAGTGGCAGGAAAGATATATTTGATTCGTTACCAATATATCGAGGACCTTTCCTATAAGCTGGCTAATGAAACGTAGGAGCTGTGTCACACGCCGTGTTGCAACGTGATCTGGGGCGGATGCATGACCGAAAGCCTTCAGTTAAACAAGTCCACTTAAACAACGTGGTCAGCATCCAATGTCGAACACTTAATGAGCTATTGATTTTGGGGAATTATTTACAGCTACAGATCACTCCCCCCCTAGTGAGGTAGTGATGCCCCTAAGACGTGATTAGCCAGAAGTTTAAGCCCAACGAGTTTGTCGTTGGTAAACACTCTTCTGATAGCTTGCTTCGTTTAGCAGCATATGGTCGTCTTTCCTTAAACTATGGGACCAAAATGTACAACATAGCAATAAAGAAATATAGTACAATGAAAATTTCGGTTCTTTGTGAAAATTCGTCATTCTTTTCCAGCCGTCCTGGAAAAGAGGAAAAATAAAACGTGTGAGTGCATGTCGAAAATACACTCGTACTTGCGTAGGGACACAAGATGAGCGGGAAAAATATGAATAAACTAATACACTTACAAACAGCGTAAAAGCGATCGGAAAAAGGTTTTCTTTTTGTTTTTTTATATATAAAAATAAATATATATATACGCTCAAAAAAAGATAAAAATGTTTTTATCATATAAATAAAAAAAGGTATATTGAAAAAATTTTATAATAAACTATGAAAGGGTATTTCAAGATAAAATCTATGTCCTACGTGCAATATTCGTTAAGATGTTCTGGAAATCTTACTATTCTTCCAGAACGCGTTGTTTTAGGTTTATCTATTGTCGTTGGCGAAGAATCAAGTTTTGTGTCAGCTGTCGTGTAGGGTACTACAAGTGTAGTGGCAGTGTCGTTTGCTTGTACCGAAGGAAATTCGACGTAGCTAGGGTTTCCTTCTAAGTACGCTGCTTATAAGCGATCGATACTGATGCTATCGTTCGTGCCGTTCTTATCGACTATATAGTACTTAGGTTTACGTTGAAGAACTTTGAAGGGTCCTTCGTAGGCTGATTCGAGAGGTTGTCGATGTGAGTCTCAATGAACGAAGACGTGCGTACTATGTCGTAAGTCAGGTTGAACGAAAATATCAGTTGATTGAGGTCGAGTGTGAGCAGGTTTAACTGAACGCATAGCGTTTGAAAGCCTACTCGTGTAAGAGTTTAGATCCATGTTCAATGAAGAAGCTGAAGGATCCACGAATTCTCCTGGGAGTCGGAGTGTCGTTTCGTAAACGAGTTGAGATGCCGTGTATCCAATGTCAGCTTTCACTGCATTGTGGATACCTAGCAAGACGAGTGGAAGAGCGTCTGTCTACTGTGAAACGTTAGAAGCTGATAATGAAACTTTTAGTTGTCGATGAAAACGTTCTACCAACCCGTTTGCTTGTGTGTGGTAGGCGATCGTTCGGAAGCGTGTGACTCCTAATAGTGAGGTTAGACAACGGAAAAGTCCAGATTCCAACTGGCGTCGGCGGTCTGAATTATTTACAGGGAATTATTTACAGCTACACTATGAACTATCAAGTTATATTCAATGTCCTTTAACCCTTTTCTTTCTTACTTACTTGATTCATTAATGTTTTTTATCTTCGAGTTGGTGTCTGTTCGTAATAGACTATTCAGGACTATTTTTGCGATCATTTCTGTATGATTATGCACTTCGAATACATGCATTTTTTGAAACAGCTGATCAATAAACAACCATGAATGGTCTTTTGGTACTAGACGATTCATTTATACCAAAGCAATTGGAACATCGAGATGAAATATATTTATTTCGATCACATATCGGAATTGATGAACTACATAATCTCAGTACAAGATTTTGTTGTTGTATAGTCTAATAGATATGAAACGTCGATTACTCAGTCAGAAGCCTCTGGAACACATTTTCAGGAAGTGAAATATTCTTCTCAGTTGATTGTATTGAAACGTTCACCATAATGTTGAATTGATAATATTCTTTTAAAATTTCTCATGAGAGATGACTGAACATTTAACTACACCGGTTCATGAAAATGTGATTGATTGAAAGACATAGATAATCGTTATTCAGAAATATAAACATCTTTTTTGATATTCATTATTCCAGAGAAATTGTTAGAGGTCAGAAACGTTTTTCAAATGAATGTTAATGGTTCAAATGAGTAAACATTGAACGATCGTTTGATCACACGCGTGAAACCTTTACAAATGCAATTTCACTCATTGGGATTGCTCAAACTTTGCCTGTTCAGTTTGAACAAATCCAGCCTTCCAAAAACCAAACAAATGAGTTAAGGTGCTTCTATTCTGTTAAATGAGAGTAGACTTTACTTGCGGTACGTTTGAGGTTTGCGTTACGCTTACACGGTATTTATTATAAAGTGCCTATATATCGTTAAACCCTAGTTTATAATTCAATAATAACATTCAATCAACCCTTGAAGAAAAGTGGTTCGACTGACACGAAAACGAGCTCGAAAAAGTCCTATTTCTTCAGATATTAACAACTTTGGTCTTACCTATACCCCATGCTCTGCAACTCCTGTTGCACCAGATAATAGTGGGAGTGGACTTATTCCACACATGTTGCTGGATGACTCTATGTCTAACTTAATAATGAGTTCTAACTCACGAACAGATGGTATTGATCTTATTAGTAGCGAATTATCCGCTGTCCTCAAGCAATTAAGTGATATGCTTTCTGAAGTGGAGTCACTTGCGGGCTCTTTATTAAAGCATGATGATCTGAAACTAGAACTAAAGACACTGTCACCCCTTCGACTGCTGTTGTCCAAGGATATAGTTACTTCTGAACTCGAAGACAGGATCAAAGTAGGATCCGTTATTGACTCGATAGCTAGTGAAGTCACCAAGCGAATATTCTCTCGAAATAATGTGATTATATATAATATACCTGACAGAGTTGCCATTAAAACTGTAAGAAACTCGATACTAAAGGCAGCTAATCTCCAGGACAATCTATGCCAATATATCCGACTTAACAAAAAGCATCAAAAATACTCGTACCCTATCCTGTTTAGATTTGATTCCCATTTATTAGCGGAACTTTTGAAAGAATCTGAACAGATAGTCTGTGCGCATACGAAGTTTAAAAACGCTCGTATAGTCTCAGACAAAACCACCAATCAAAGACTAACACAAAAGCGTACCATGAACGAAAATAACATTGTTGAGGTCACAACAAATGTGATCGCGCCAGCAGCTGAACCCAATGGTGCAGCTAATCTGTCTCATGTTAGTCAGTGTACTGATATACCAATGCAGTGTGCTAGTTTGCCTCTCATACCCCTAGTGGCCCTAGATTACCAGGACATATCTGATGGAGACTCTAATGTCATTCTTTCCAGTGTAATATCGGAAGCCAATGATCGAACACCTGATTCTATTGTGAAGGCTCATAAAAACACTGCTAAACCTAAAAAGAATATACCAATTAAGAAGAAAGTAAATAAAAAACCTTCTGGTTCTAGACCGAATACCAAAAATATTTCAACGGCCTTACCAAACAAAAGTATAATTTCTGAAACCATGCTTAACCCTACTCACCGTAAGGGAGGTTATGAGGACACATTTCGTTCAAACGTCACACGAGACGGCCACTACAACCATCATGTAAGCAGGCCTACTATTAGACAGACGGCAATGAACCAACGTGCCCCATGGTTTCCCTCAAATGTTATAAAGAATAAACCTGCAAGATGTAACTTTTATCATCACTCTTGCAGTGGGGAAGATGGTATACTAGGTTATGCACCATCAACGCAACCCCAGGTAGAATTAAACTATACTGTCGAGCCAATCAGAAGCTTTCGCGATTTTTCTAGGTCACGGCGCTAAGTTCGGTACCTGATGCTTACGTACGGTCGGTTTACGGCGGATTTTAGGGAAGACGTGAAAATTTAGCGTCTACAGTAGAAGTTATCATTAGATTTTGGCGCGAAATTCAATTATCCATTGGGATAAATAGAGTTTTGGCATTATAGCTGATGTCAGTTCGTGATGAAAACCCTAAGTATATTTCCTAGCCTTAATCATGAACTTTAAATCATAATTTGAATTCTGCACACAGGTTTATAACCCTCATTTGGTCTTAGTTATTATGTTGACACTCTGAGAGTCACTCTAGCGTTGCTCAAAGGTTGTCCATAACTTATATAAGTTACAACGGAAAGGCAGGTTGCGACCGGTGCGTGGTTAATGGTAGACGACTTGATGGAAGGATGACTTTCCCAAACGGTGAATATACGTTAAGAACGGACGACACTTTCAGGAATCAGACACAATATATTCACCATAAAGGACATTCTTTATTCGAAAGTCTACCAATAGACATGATATTAACTTTCCCCTTAGATCCCATGCACATGGTTTACTTGGGTGTCACAAAGAAACTTGTGACTCTCTGGATAGAATTAGGACACCAGAGAATAAAGAATATGAACTCATGTGTAATTAGGACCATAAATAAGTAGGTGCGTAGAAAGTACTCCCTCTACATCCGAGGATAAAAATCTAACTGCTCAGTAAGTCATCCCTACGATCTACTTCTATCTTTCAGATTTGAAAGAATGTATACTTTGCAGCTTAAAATGTCAGCAAGCTTGAGTGAAATTAGTACAAATATAAAGCTGCTGCTCTCAAGGTTCACTGACCGCGAAGATTCGCTTCATTTTGACTGTGGACTATCCAGCCAACAGTTCCCTTTGTCATCTGAAGAGGAACTGGGAACTTTGGACGCTTTTCTAGAGCAAAAAGACGTGAGAGACAGATTAGCAAGCACACAACATGATTTTTATCCTTCATTCCTATTACAGATGGCCATGTTGACACGTCTAATGGATGATGATCCTAAAACCTCCATGCCATATATTCTGTCATACATCATGAAACCGGAAGTCGCCA
>NW_017385994.1:113077-142794 GCF_000237925.1 Schistosoma mansoni | reverse complement strand
GTACTGATTTTCTGAGGAGACATGACTTGCTTTCGTTTAGTAACTTTGCTATGGCAACTGGAACTGATGTACGTACGTACGAAGTTCTACGTTGTGACTGACTGACTGAGTAACTTTGCTAATGAAAGCACAACTACAGGTAACTGACTTTAACAACTATATATGTATAAACTATGTCAGTTGACAGAGAAAGTAATTGTCATGAGATTCCTTCAACTGTATTACCTTCTACAAGCTGTACCAATGAAAGGCTTCTGGATGATAATGGTACGTGTTTGAAGTTCATACGCTAATAAATTTCTTATAGAATGTTCTACCGTCGATTTGCCCTGTCAAAAGCCTTTGAGTCGCGAAGAGAAGATTAACAGGATACTAATGCATTTAATGACATCCACCTATCTGAGTATCCGGGATGCAGACAGGGTAGATTGTTTCTTGTATACTTAGACCCGGTTATTCTCCAAAATATTCTGCCTGAACCTTTGCATATAAATTTTAAATGTCTTGCTTTGTCTATGTACTTGCTTGCACATCATAAGTTTTATATTAGGGTCACAGAATCTGTCAGGATGGATTTAATGAATTTTCTAAGAGAATATGAATGGTGTTACGGATGTGAGAACTTGATATATAATGTGCACTCCCTACGGCATCTTCCTGACGATGTTCTAGCACATGGGCCGTTAGATAGCATCTCAGCATTTCCATTCGAGTCAATCAGTACACAGTGGGTATTACGTGGCTAAGCAAGCAGCTCAGCGTTATGCGGAACAAATGTCTTTCTGCGATAGGCTCCAGGTTGACATTTCGACTAATGATAACCCAGTTATAGGTATGGCTGACTCACGCAAGCAAGTAATAATGTTTAGGAATAGCCAAATAAATTCTTTTCATCCTGATAACGTTGTAGTAGTAAAGGGAAAGCCGGGATTGATTACTGATATTCAGGATAGTGGCCTATTGAAATTCAGGCAATTTACTGACCCACAAAATTATTTTACATATCCATTTCCTTCCACTGACATAGGAATATTTAAATGCTCCGTAGTTAGCAGTGCTTACAGTTGGGTTTCCATCCGTGATGTTGACTGTAAACTTATGTCTATTAATTGTGTTATTCATTTGGTTATTGTACCCTTATTGCACACTGTAATGTAATTGTATTTCCTGTATGATATCTTAAGTCTCCAATCAATAAGTACGTAATCCTTAAGAAACAAGGCAAAAATAGATCGTGATTGCATCGTGACTTTGGGTGATTGGAGAAAAACGCTGTCTGTATCCGAGGGAGAACATTGACCTTCATCTGCAAAACAATGACCTACCGGAAGAAAATTGATCTATGTTCAAGTGCAGTATTGTTCACAAATGCGGTTAGTTACATACATGCAAATTATCGCTTCTTTGGACGCTTATCTAGAGCAAAAAGACGTGAGAGACAGATTAGCAAGCACACAACATGATTTTTATCCTTCATTCCTATTACAGATGGCCATGTTGACACGTCTAATGGATGATGATCCTAAAACCTCCATGCCATATATTCTGTCATACATCATGAAACCGGAAGTCGCCATTAATTTCACGTTACTGGGTACTTCATCAAAACAGGCGATTCAGAAGTGCAGGTTTTATGGCTGCGTACGAAGTAAGATAAATAGGGTTTTTAAACTTCAGGTGCACTGACTAATCGTTTCCTGTCGTCATCTGTCAACGAGAAAGACCTTGCGAAACTATATGACATGGCTACGCAAAGTTATTTCCACGACATGAGAGACAAAGTCCAGAAGCGTCATCGACGGAACCAAGAACACGTATGTACGGCTTCAAAGTGATTACTGTTTTTACATTATCTATAGGTACAATCTTCCGTGTTCAAGGATATAATCGTAATTTCAGCTTCAAGTACCTTGTTGTACAAAACAAGTTTTCTAGATTTAGTAACCTTTTTCTTCATCACATTTTAGAATTCACAAGAATTGTTTGACTCTCCATAGTCCAACAGGCCTGCTGGAAAGAATGAATACGTGAAATGCCTGGTCGGTGACAATGGCAATTACATAAGGAGCATTGATACTCTACCATCTGCCAACTGCTCATTACTTTGTACATTGAAGAACTTTTCGTTTTCAATAAAAATTTGGAAATTATACCATATTTTACGTACTTTACATTATTCGTGTGCTGTGTTGTGGGAATGGAAGTGAACACAGGAGGCGGTTGCGGTAAATGCATTAGTGTGTATGTAGTGGAAAAGTAGTCAATGTAGTGGATATTTAAGGTAGAAGTCGGAAATTCGTCCGATATTTAGGGTGAAAATAGGAAATTCGTCGGATATTTAGGGGAAACGTCGGCTATTCGTCGGATATTTAGGGGAAAAATCGGAAAATTAGCGACATTTGAAAACCAGAGCGACAGAAAGGGGAAATTACGCTTTATTTCCCCCGGACAGGCGAAAAAGCAGACATTTTGGCGCATAACGACTTATTTTCCAATGAATTATCCGCTTTATTTCCCCTTTATTGGTTGTTTGGGACACGATTCCTCGCGGTGGTTAAGGCGTTACCGCGCGAGTTTAACAGGTACGTAACACCTAGTATGTTTACTAGTGATGTTCCCGAACCTTATGAAACTCTCAAATGTTCGATTCTCAAACGTGGAGACCTAACCGACCGACAACGGTTAGACCAACTCTTCCATAACATCGACTTGCAACAGGGTTCTGCGACAGACATGTAGCTAAGAATGAGAGAAGTCTTCGGCCAACGAACTTTGGATGATGGCCTATTCAGACAGCTTTTCTTGTCTAAACTTCCTCATCATGTGCAGGCAGTGCTTGTTTCATTTCAAAACAACGCCATAGATGAGCTGGCTGCATCTGCCGACCGAATCTTAGAAATCACTAAATCTTCTAAGGCCGAGGTTTTTTCCGTCAAGGAAAAACCCCAATCGACCCCGACTGACATAGCCGAACTATGTCACACGCTTACACGATATCTTAGAGTTCGTAATGACCTTAGTCGGTCAAAAAACCCGCGTAGAGGTGTCTCACGTAGGCGATCTGGCTCTCGACCACGAGAGACAGACAACCCCGACTGGTGCTGGTATCATAACCAGTACGGTAAATCCTCTAGAAATTGCAGGAAACCCTGCAATTATCCGACTTCAAAATCGACTGACACGAATAAGATTTCGGGAAACTTCCCAGCCGGCACGCGTTAACGGCAACCGTAGCCGGCGAACACAGCCGCCTCTTATATGTCACGGATGTGACTACCAAAGTTCTCTACCTCGTCGACACTGGCGCAGAAGTTAGCGTTCTTCCAGCAAATCCCGACGACAGACTTCGCTAGTCTGTTTTAAGTTTACAGGCGGCAAACGGAAAGCCGATCGCTACTTACGGTAAAAGGTACGTTTACCTTAACGTGGGTTTACGTAAACCCATACACTGGATTTTCGTGGTTGCAGATGTCTCTATGCCAATCATTGGTATAGACCTGTTACAATACCACAATCTACTCATCGACACACGCTCACGAAGGTTAATAGACTGAAACACTAAGTTATCTGTCTGCGTAACTCCTTGTTCTGGTTGCAGGTTATCCCCAGTCACTATTAAGCACACCATAGACCCCTTGTGCCAATCAGTACTCAACAAATACCCCGGGATATACCAATCGCAATCGAAATTGCCTTGTGTAACCAGCAATGTTACACATCACATCTCGACTACAGGACCACCTGTATTCTCGAAAGCCCGTCGACTCGCTCCCGAAAAGCTTAGGTTAGCTAAAAACGAATTCGAGCATATGATAGACTTAGGTATAATTCGACCACCGAATAGTCCATGGTCATCCCCATTGCACATGGTCTCTAAAAATGACAGCAATGATTGGCGGCCAACTGGTGATTATCGGCGTCTGAATGCTGAAACCATTCCCGATCGTTACCCGCTGCCTCATATTCACGATTTGACAGCTACCTTGAAAGGTACAACTGTCTTTTCGAAAATCGACTTGGTTAAAGCTTATAACCAAATCCCGATGGCACCTGACGACACTCCTAAAACCGCAATCATCACTCCCTTCGGTCTTTACGGATTCTTGCGAATGCCTTTTGGTTTAAGAAACGCGGCTCAAACCTTCCAAAGGTTTATAGACGACGTCTTTCGAGATCTCAACTTCGTACATGCGTATGTTGATGACTGTCTAATAGCAAGTCCGGACAGAGAATCGCATCTCAAGCATCTGGACATTGTTTTCGATCTACTCCAAAGGCATGGCATTACTGTAAACATTCAGAAATGCCAAATCGGAATAAACTCCTTAGACTACTTAGGACACACTATTGATGCCCAAGGCATCCGACCACTTAGGAGCAAAGTGGCGGCCATTCTGGATTACCCAGAACCGACCACGATCAAGCAGTTGCGAACTTTTAACGGACTTGTAAGTTTCTATAGACAGTTCATACCCAAATGCGCATCCCCTATGAAACCGTTAACCGATCATCTTCGTGGAAATGCAAAATCAATTGGTTTAGACGACACAGCCCGTAAAGCATTCTCCACAGTTAAGGAACACATCGCTAAAGCAACCCTGCTTGCTCATCAGGACACTCAAGCGCCCATTAGTATCACCGTAGACGCATCCGACTCAGCAACCGGAGGAGTCTTACAACAATGGGTTAACAACTTGTGGCAACCTTTAGGATTTGTCTCCAGACGGTTGTTAGACGCAGAATCTAGGTACAGCACGTTCGGTAGGGAACACCTAGCTATGTATTGTGCTGTACGGCATTTCCAACATTCCATCGAAGGAAGAGAATCCACGCTTTTTACCGATCACAAACTTCTTACCTTCTCTTTAAGTTCATCTTCAGACAATTACTCACCTCGTGAGTATCGACAACTCGACTACATTTCGCAGTTTACTTCAGACATACAAAACATTTCTGGAGCTAACAATGTAGTCGCAGACGCCTTGTCTCGAATAAGTTCCTTGAACAGTTTCCAAGGAATCGACCTTCTTAAACTCGCACAGCTTCAAAAAGAAGACATTGATCTTCAGCATGAGTTATCCTCGACAACTCTTAAACTAAGTATTAAGCAGATGGGAACAGGTAAGGAAACCTTACTTTGTGACACATCTACAGGTAGGGATCGTCCAATAATACCAAAACATTATCGACATACACGATGAATAACACTGAGTTACCTATTAATAGGATGTTGAAGGTATAAGTCGGCTATTCGTCGGATATTGAGGGGAAAAGTCGGCTATTCGTCGGATATTTAGGGGAGAAGTCGGCTATTCGTCGGATATTTAGGGGAAAAGTCGGTTATTCGTCGGATATTTAGGGGAAAAGTCGGTTATTCGTCGGATATTTAGGGGAAAAGTCGGTTATTCGTCGGATATTTAGGGGAAAAGTCGGTTATTCGTCGGATATTTAGGGGAAAAGTCGGTTATTCGTCGGATATTTAGGGGAAAAGTCGGTTATTCGTCGGATATTTAGGGGAAAAGTCGGTTATTCGTCGGATATTTAGGGGAAAAGTCGGCTATTCGTCGGATATTTAGGGGAAAAGTCGGTTATTCGTCAAATATTTAGGGGAGAAATCGGTAATTTAGCGACATTTGAAAAACAGAGCGACAGAAAGGGGAAATTACGCTTTATTTCCCCCGGACAGGCGAAAAAGCAGACATTTCGATGCATTTCCCCTTTATTTACGACTTATTTTCCAATGCATTTTCCGCTTTATTTCCCCTTTGTTCGCCTTTATTTCCCCTTTATTGGTTGTTTGGGTTGTTCATGAACAATGTGCCTGCAGGCACACAATGACTTAGGCGTCATCGTTAGTCAAGACTTAAAGACTACTGCACACTGCCGTGCAATAGCCGCGAAGGTTTTAGGACTTTATGGTCCACACGCAGGGCTTTTAGGCATCTTGACGCTAAAACGTTTCTGACTTTGTATACAGTGTTCGTATGCCTTAAATTTGAGTACTGCATACAAGCAGCTAGCCCCTGCTTAAAAAAAGACAGTGAACTCTTGGAAAGGGTTCAGAGAACAGCAACTAGGCTGATTCCCGGAATAGCGAAGCTCCCGTATGGTACTAGACTGACCAAGCTAAACCTATTCACGCTGTCATATAGAAGAATCAGAGGCGACTTGATTACAGTTTTCAAATTGCTTAACGACAAATTTGCACCTGATATGCCCTCATTTCGTTTTCATCGACAACTAAAAGTTTCATTATCAGCTTCTAACGTTTCACAGTAGACAGACGCTCTTCCACTCGTCTTGCTAGGTATCCGCAATGCAGTGAAAGCTGACATTGGATACACGGCATCTCAACTCGTTTACGGAACGACGCTCCGACTCCCGGGAGAATTCGTGGATCCTTCGGCTTCTTCGTTGAACGTGGATCCGAATTCTTACACGAGTAGGCTTTCAAACGCTATGCGTTCAGTTAAACCTGCTCACACTCGACCTCAATCAACTGATATTTTCGTTCAACCTGACTTACGACATAGTACACACGTTTTCATTCGTCGAGACTCACATCGACGACCCCTCGAATCAGTCTACGAAGGACCCTTCAAAGTCCTTCAACGCGAACCTAAGTACTATATAGTCGATAAGAACGGCACGAACGATAGCATCAGTATTGATCGCTTATAAGCAGCGTACTTAGAAGGAAACCCTAGCTACGTCGAATTTCCTTCGGTACAATCGTACGACACGGCTCCTACACTCGTAGTACCCCACACGACAGCCGACACACAATTCGATACTTCGTCAACGTCGATAGATAAGCCTAAAACAACGCGTTCTGGAAGAATAGTAAGATTTCCAGAACATCTTAACGAATATTGCACGTAGGACATAGGTTTTATCTTGAATTACCCTTTCATTGTTTATTATAAAAAATTTATTTAATATGCTTTTTTTTATTTATATAAAAAAAACAAAAAAACAAAACATTTTTATTTTTTGAGCGTATTTATATTTTTTTTCGATGGCCTTTACGCTGTTTGTAAGTGCATTAGTTTATTCATATTTTTCCCCGCTCATCTTGTGTCCTTATGCAAGTACGAGTGTATTTCCGACATGCACTCACACGGTTTATTTTTCCTCTTTTCCAGGACGGCTGGAAAAGAACGACGAAGTTTCACAAAGAACCGAAATTTTCATTGTACTATATTTCTTTTTTGCTATGTTGTATGTTAATATGGATAGAGAATAGCAGCGAAATCAATTTTTCACTCTCAAAATTAATCGGAAGATTTATTAAGCAATTCAAAATGTGAACTAAAGCTTCACACCGTTGCAAAAATCATTTGGTATATGGACTGCTTAGGTAAATGGATTACGAAAATTAGTTTGAAGTGAATGTGACTGAGCTTCAGTGTTTGATATGTCCTAGATAAGCTGAAACGCGTGTCCGAGATCACCTTACTGATCATCATTTTTCTTTAATTTGTAGATTTCTATGTTGCCTCAGTGTAACTAGCATTGTGAATTAATATGTAGCGAATTGTTTGTAGGTTTTCCGGACGCTCAACTGACTTCATAAAGTAATCCAGAAATGAACTTATTTCATCGAAGATTTGCTTGTTGATCATTGGTCACTTTCAAAACTCAGAGCATTGTAAACCATAATTTTTAGGACAATCATCACTATAACAGCAGTGAAAAATTCTATAGTTCTTTATTTTGACCGCTACTTAAATAGTACAAACAACTTGTTATACTTACCAAATGAAGTCAAAATTCAAAATGTCATATTCTTTTTAATTTATCATACATGATTACACAGAAAATGAAATACCTGTTCCTTGCAAAATGGATTAAAGGTGGTACATTGGTGGAGTATGAAGTTATCGGAAGTATGTGGACTATTATTCAATCAGCATTAAATATTTCCACATTCAAATAAATCACCTTGTTTATTCACATTGAAAATTTCATAGGTAACTGTAGTCGGCTATTAAACGATATTTAGGCATTCATTTCAAATGACGTTTCAATTACCATTTACAACTGCTCGTTGATTTGTTGTTAAATAATAAAAAGAATAGAGATCCGTTAACATCTACCTTAAAATTTGCTTAAAGATAAGATCACAAAATAAAACTTGAGATGCTTTCAGTTCCGTAAAATAATAAGTGTCAGTTAGGTGATTGTACATTCATGAAGAATCTTCCGTTATTCTTTTAACACATATGGTGTAGAACGTTCCTGTGACAGTGAAGTTGTGAAAACTAAACATGTAGTTGCGATTACCTTAGTAAACAATCTTCCAATTTCCTAAATCTCTTCTTTTTCAATTACTTCCGATAAATTGAGGGGATGGAGAAGTTATGTCTCCACATTGCAATTTACCATAACCAGTTTGATAGCTAATTTCATAGTATGAAAATGTGATTCTTTCAAATGAATACATATATTGAATAACTACAAACAATTTTTACTTTTCCATGTCTTAGCCAACGATAATAGTATTTCGACTATTGAGAGAATCATTCCATTATTCATTGATCAGATTTTTTTTTTACTTACGCCTGTTACTCCCAATGGAGGATAGGCCGCCGACCAGCTTTCTCCAACCCACTCAGTCCTGTTCCTTCTTTTCTAGTTCTATCCAGTTCTCTCATGTCTGTCTCTATTTCTCGGCGTAATTTGTTCTTTGGTCTTCCACTACTCTTTTGACCTTCAGAATTCTATGTGACGGTTTGTCTTGTGACACAATTAGGTGATTTCCTCAATGTGTGTCCTATCCACTTTCAGCGCTTCTTCCTGATTTCTTAACTCTATTGGAATCTGGTTTGTTGTCTCCTACAGTAACTTGTTGCTGATAGTGTCTGGCCATCGGATCCGAAGTATCTTGCGTAGACAACTGTTGATAAACACCTGTATCTCCTGGATGATGGTTTTTGTAGTTCTCCAGGTTTCCGCCACATACTGTGGAACTGTCTTGACATTTGTATTGAAAATTCTAACCTTGGTGTTGGTTGACAATTGTTTTGAACTCCAGATGTTTTTCAGCTGTAGGTATGCTGCTCTTGCTTTGCCGATCCGCGCCCTCACATCTGCATCTGATCCACCGTGTTCATCAATGATGCTGCCCAGATATGTAAAGATTTCCACATCCTCCAAAGCTTCTCCGTCAAGTGTAATTTGATTGGCGCATATTGTATTGTATCGGAGAGTCTTGCTTTTCTCTTTGTTTATATTGAGACCTACTGCTGCTGAGGCTGCTGCTACACTGGTCGTTTTCTCCTACATTTGTTGTTGCGTTTGTGATAGAAGAGCCAGATCATCCGCGAAGTCTAAATCGTCAATCTGCATCCTGCCTGTCCACTGTATCCCGTGCATTCCTCCACATGTTGACGTCTTCATGATTCAGTCGATGACCAGGAGAAAGAGGAAGGGTGAGAGTAAGCAACCTTGTCTAACACCGGTCTTTACTTCAAAATAGTCGGTAAGTTGTCCTCCGTGGACGATTTGGCAGTTTAGTCCAACTTAGGAGTGCTGTATGATGATCAGATATGATTAGATAGACTTCATTATTTGTCTAATGGAATTTTTTCTTTTACCATCGATGACTTGTGTTGATCTAAGTGATCTGATGCATTAACTGACAGAACATGGGCCAGTATGCTGCCACCTTCATTGATGTCCACGATCACAGAAGCTAGAATGAAAATTGTCATCAGCGATTCTAAAACAACGTCTTTTTTCCTTTATTTTTCAACTGAATAAACGCCACTGAAAAGGGATTTTCAGTCTCTGAACAACTGACTTTCTTGCAGAGAGCTCGATCATAAAACTGGTTGCATGAAAATAAAGTTTATAACCGTCAAAGTTCATTGCAGCACGCTTTGCTAAACTCAGTCTGAGCATAGTGTGTACATGTCTGATTCTGAAGAGTTATGGAGATGCATCAATTTCCTCTGTGTCAAAATTTATCACTTATTCTTTATATTCGAAGTAGTTTCGTTAAATTCAATTATGCTGTTGTGAAATACAATCGAAGTTGTAGTTGTGTGCTGAATTTCGCATTATGCATTGTGATGACAATTTCCATTGAATGAATTGTTCTCTTAATACAGATATCACCATCACATCATTGAATTATAGTTAAAGGTTTTGTACTTTTCTTTTCTTTTGTTTATTGACTTCAAATGAAATCACCTTATTGCTTTCATAGAAACTTGTTCGAAATACATTACAAGTGAAACATGTAAAAAAGCAGCGACATCGACTATGACATGTATTTGGTGTGAGATATCAGAGAAATGTATAGAAAGTAACGATCAGGACACTCATAGCTTGAAAGTAAATGACTGCCGTGTTAAGGTGAGTACTTATTAAACTTCATAGGTCGTTTTCAATATCCTCAAATTTCACATTCCGAAGAAATGTTCTAACCATGAAGAAATGACTTGCATTATTCACCCAGTGACCGTTTCTAATCAGATATAGGTACAATGCTTCCTTTACATAGAAGCGTCACTCACCATCAGCGTTTGAAATTGTATTACTTCTTCAGCTCATTGAATGCGTCGTTATATCAAACGTACGAAATGAAAACCGTAGATCCATGTGAATTGTCATAATACGCCGATGATGTCCGTTGAATGTAAGAAGCCTAAACTATTGAAATTTTGATATTTAGTAAAACCTGCTAAGTTTTTGATATTTTTCAGAAAATAACTAACCAAATGATCAAGGTGAATTCCGATGAGGCGATTTTAATCAAAGAAGCGTTACTAGTTGAAAATTAAGCATCACGTTATGACAAATAATAAGAGAATGTAGAATTGCAGTGTTCAATCTCAGAACAGTGATTTCTGATCGTCGATTGAAAAATATATGATCTGTATGGGCTGCTTTATTAAGCCGTCAGTTATAAATGTGAGGATCGCGATCAGATGTGACATATTGAATACAAATTTTACCAAACAAATTATTCGTCAACAAGGTATAAACTAGTGTATACTTAGCACACTGATTATCAGTTACCAAGAGATAATTTATATGATTCTATGAATGCACATTCTACCAGTATTGTGAAATTTTCGTGTGTCATCATTACTGACAATGATGTATGATGAATAATGAATTGAGTGAATGATATTTGATGTTTATTAATCAATGCTTCTGACTGATTTATTTCGAGGGACCCGGATGTCAAAGGTTTGAGTACTTTAACATCCATCAAACACAGTGAAACACATTTGCGGACCACTGAATTTTAGGTTAATGAAAACCTCATGAATAAAAACTGAGGAAGCGGAAGAACACTTGATAAATGTTTGACATTTAGTAAAAAACTGCTAAATCTTAAGATCTCGACCGATGATATACCTAATATCTGTATATGAATTGTCATAGACACTTATGCACTCATTCATAACTAAATAGTCGACGTAATAGCCCTTAGTGACAAGATTGTAGAAGCTCATATTATGTTGAGATGAAATATATACGGATTATTGATTATAATGCGTTTCTGCCACACAATGTCATTTTCTGAATCATTTTAATCATACCTATCCCTTTTCACTGCGCAATATGGTCTTCAATGAATTATACATGTGAGAGGTGTGTGTTCAGTTAACAAAAATATATAAGGCAAAATATGAAAAATAACGAAATAAACAATCAACTCTAAGCTTTATGGAATTGTGAATCATGCGTCAATATCTTTCTCAATAACACCAGTCAACATTCATACAAATGAAAACTTTTCAGTGAAGTTACTTTTTGATCATTTAAATTTCTGACAATGTACAAACGCATTTTTAGTTGATTTATTAAGCATGTAGTAAGCATGTGGTAAAATAGTAAAGTTTTACATAATTATCAAAGATATTTAAATTCATTCATGTAGTAGTGTATGCGAACACAAATAGAGATAGTCTTATGTATGTTAAAACACATTTACAGAATATCTTAGTAAAATTGCATAATTATACAGCTTATTCTTTATTTTTCATAGTGGAAAGCGTGAAACAATTGAAGCTAGAACACCATGGAAAACCTGGAAATATTGAACGGCCGTTTCGTCCCATTATGGGACTCCTCAGCAGTGCGCATCCACGAACCCGCTCTCGCGAGATTCGAACACAGGACCTACCAGTCTCTTTATTTGCAAAATTGTCAATCAACTATCTCAGATTTCATGTGTTCCTCCATTTCCACATCAATTGATTTATGTTCTTATACTTTTCCCCCCTTTTTGATCTTCTAAACATTGTGCTACCAGATATTCTTATGTTCACCATTAATAAAATATTGGTCTATTAATTGACATAGCCATGTTAAACGAAATAATAAAACAACCGAAATTATATTTACCTTACTGACAATGAACTACATCAAACTTATCATTGTTATTTTACAAAAGTAATAAATAATGCACAATTGTTACCTATCATCAATAATGGTTTGTATTGATCGTTGAATTGAATTAACATCAGGAACTAATATAGGCTAGAAAACCACTGAAAACCATGAAGTATTGAACCGCGGTTCATTTTAATCTGTGACTCCTCAGCAAAAACAGGTTGATTGTGCCACACCACCCGTTAATTGATATCAGTTAATAAATCACTATATTCTGTGTCCGTGGTTTAAGTGTATAATGCAGTTCACAAGACCTAAAGCTCGTCAGTTCAGCTGATGGGCATTATTCTTACTTCTATGGTCTTATGTAATGCTTTCTTCCATTTGTTGAACTTGGCTTACAACAGTCAAAGTAGTCGGACATTGACGCGTTTGCTGATGGGTTTGTAGTAATAGTAATATCGTAATAAATTTATACTCAAGCATATTAAATAACAAAAGACAAACACATTCTACTATGAATCTTCATCTTCTTTCATACAACATATGATACATTACTAATCAGTCATGTAATTGACTTCAATTGAGACTTGTAAAATTGATCAAAACAACATTGCATAACATGAAGTTAATCTCCTTCTTTGTTTCTCTTTAATTTGAGGAGATAATAGAGCAAATTTGGGAATCTCTATCTATCTGTTTGCTTAAGTTAACTTTTTAAAGTCTTATAGGATATGGTATAAACAAATTTCATGGATCTTCTTCGTTTTCTTCAAAAACGCTCTGAATTCAGCATGAACTGGAAGTCATCGAAATCATGGTCACTCATCAATTAGCCATATGAACACAATTATTTGTGTAGTGAACATCTACTGAAATTTCATTTCAGTAGTTAAAGATTATCGTTTGAAAATTACTTAATCCGGTGAAATTATAACTAGCAAAATTCATCTGTCGTATATTCATACGGACTTTAAATAGATGAATTACATAGAATATTCATCTTACTCTTCGTGTAATAATTTATTCACCTCTTAGAAGAAAGCATTTTCTACGTGCTTGAGAACAATTTCTAACCTGTTTAAATAATGATGTATATAAACAATGAACTCCGCCTGTAGCTCCTCCAGGGGCTACTGCCGGTCCCAAGCCCGGGTAAAGGAGGAGGGTTGGGCATGGGGTTAGCGACCCCATCCCGTAGAAAATCAACTCGCTAAAAAAACGCTAACCAGAAAAAATCATTCAAACCATTCAAACTCTGCCCTGGGAGTAGAAGGAAAAATGACGTCTCATGATGAAAGCCGAGTTCCTTCGGAAGTCATGAGGCCGATGCACCTTCTTACAACCAGAGCGACAATTTTTATAGGTACATGGAATGTCCGGACAATGTGGGAGACCGGCAGAGTCTTCCAAATTTCTGCGGAAATGAGGAAATACAACCTGGAAGTGCTTGGAATCAGTGAAACACATTGGACGCAGGTTGGACAACAACGACTGTCTTCAGGGGAACTTCTGTTATACTCCGGTCATGAAGAAGAAAATGTCCCACATACACAAGGAGTGGCACTGATGCTGTCTAGAAAAGCACAAAATGCACTTATAGGATGGGAATCTCATGGACCGAGGATCATCAAAGCCTCCTTTAAAACAGAGAGAGGGCATTACAATGAACGTCATCCAATGCTATGCGCCGACCAACGACTACGATGAAGACGCTAAAAACCAATTCTACGATAGGCTGCAGTCAATCTTCGAGAAGTGCCCAACCAAGGACCTGACCATTCTAATGGGAGATTTCAATGCCAAGGTTGGAAAGGACAACACTGGATACGAAGACGTCATGGAACAACATGGACTGGGAGGAAGGAACGAAAACGGTGAGAGATTTGCAAACGTATTTGCCTTCAATAAACTGGTCATAGGTGGCACCATATTCCCACACAAAAACATACACAAAGCCACTTAGATTTCACCGGATCACACTACACAAAATCAAATCGACCATGTCTGCATCAACAAAAAGTTCAGGAGGACGATGGAGGATGTGAGAACCAGGAGAGGAGCTGATATAGCATCCGATCACCATTTGCTGGTCGCCAAGATGAAACTAAAACTCAAGAAGCACTGGACAATGGCGCGGACAACATCACAAAAGTTTAACACGGCCTTTCTTCGAGATGCTGATAAACTCAACGAATTTAACATAGCCCTCAGCAACAGGTTCGAGGCCTTTCATGACCTACTCAATGGAGAGGGAACCACCATAGAGAGCAGCTGGAAAGGTATCAAGGAGGCAATCGTTTCAACATGTCAAGAGGTTCTGGGCCAAAAGAAGCACCATCACAAGGAATGGATCACTGTTGGTACACTGGATAAAATTGAAGCAAGGAGGAACAAGAAGGTAGCAATCAATATCAGCCGAACAAGAGCAGAAAAAGCCAAGGCACAAGCCGAATACACAGAGGCAAACAAGCAAGTGAAGAGGAGCATCAGGACCGACAAACGTAAATATGTGGAAGATTTAGCGATGACAGCGGAAAAGGCTGCAAGAGAGGGAAACATGAGACAACTGTATGATACAACAAAGAAACTTGCTGGAGATTACCGTCAACCAGAAAGACCAGTGAAAAACAAGGAAGGCAAAGTAATCAACGATATTGAAGAACAACGAAACAGGTGGGTAGAACACTTCAAGGAACTCTTGAATCGACCAGCTCCACTGAACCCACCCAACATCGAAGCAGCACCCACAGACCTCCCAATCGATATTGGCCCACCAACAATTGAAGAGATCAGCATGGCCATTAGACAAATCAAGAGTGGCAAAGCAGCGGGACCAGACAACATCCCGGCAGAGGCACTGAAAGCAAATGTAACAGCAACTGCCAAGATACTCCACATCCTCTTCAGTAAGATTTGGGACGAAGAACATGTACCAACAGACTGGAAAGAAGGACTTCTGATCAAGATACCAAAGAAAGGCGATCTGAGCAAGTGCGACAACTACAGGGGCATCACTCTCCTCTCAATACCAGGAAAAGTCTTCAACAGAGTATTGTTAAACAGGATGAAGGATTCCGTGGATGCTCAACTTCGAGATCAACAAGCTGGATTTCGTAAGGATAGATCGTGCACAGATCAAATCGCAACTCTACGTATCATTGTGGAACAATCAATCGAATGGAATTCATCACTGTACATCAACTTCATCGACTACGCGAAGGCATTCGATAGCGTGGACAGGACGACACTATGGAAGCTTCTTCGACACTACGGCGTGCCTGAGAAAATAGTCAACATCATACGGAACTCCTATGATGGACTAAACTGCCAAATCGTCCACGGAGGACAACTCACCGACTCGTTCGAGGTAAAGACCGGTGTTAGACAAGGTTGCTTACTCTCACCCTTCCTCTTTCTCCTGGTCATCGACTGAATCATGAAGACGTCAACATGTGGAGGAATGCACGGGATACAGTGGACAGGCAGGATGCAGATTGACGATTTAGACTTCGCGGATGATCTGGCTCTTCTATCACAAACGCAACAACAAATGCAGGAGAAAACGACCAGTGTAGCAGCAGCCTCAGCAGCAGTAGGTCTCAATATAAACAAAGGGAAAAGCAAGACTCTCCGATACAATACAATATGCACCAATCCAATTACACTTGACGGAGAAGCTTTGGAGGATGTGGAAATCTTTACATATCTGGGCAGCATCATTGATGAACACGGTGGATCAGATGCAGATGTGAGGGCGCGGATCGGCAAAGCAAGAGCAGCATACCTACAGCTGAAAAACATCTGGAGTTCAAAACAATTGTCAACCAACACCAAGGTTAGAATTTTCAATACAAATGTCAAGACAGTTCTTCTGTATGGGGCAGAGACGTGGAGAACTATGAAAGCCATTATCCAGAAGATACAAGTGTTTATTAACAGCTGTCTACGCAAGATACTTCGGATCCGATGGCCAGACACTATCAGCAACAAGTTACTGTGGGAGACAACAAACCAGATTCCAGCGGAGGAGGAAATCAGGAAGAAGCGCTGGAAGTGGATTGGGCACACTTTGAGGAAATCACCCAATTGTGTCACAAGACAAGCCCTCACATGGAATCCTGAAGGTCGAAGGAGAAGAGGAAGACCAAAGAACACATTACGCCGAGAAATAGAGACAGACATGAGAAGAATGAACAAGAACTGGAAAGAACTAGAAAAGAAGGCCCAGGACAGAGTGGGTTGGAGAAAGCTGGTCGGCGGCCTATGCTCCATTGGGAGTAACAGGCGTAAGTAAGTAAGTAAGTAAGTATATAAACAATGAGACTGAACGTAATTGTTACCTTGACGTGTTGATCAGGCCTGCCTACCGTCATAAATCAACTAATATATGTAGGGTAAAAATTGCATTGCTTACCGTCATACTTTGTCAAACCTTTTGTAGTGAGATTAGCAAGACTAAAATTAGTAACTTAATGTTTGAGGGCGATGTCGAGCTAATGAGTACATAAGCCTGTGGCAGCAATAATGTACTATCATCAAACCGCCCACGTGTAAAGTAATGTTGCTTTATCATAACTGATGCAATGATTATAAAGAGACAACTGTGAAAGTGTGATACTTCACCTTATCCCATCAACTTATGTCTCCGGTGGAAGGTCATTTTGAAGCACAAAGCCAGCACATCAAGTGCTCTACAATAAAAAGAGTGTGCGCGATGGGCCACAAGCAGTTGTCCATAGAACCGTGAAGTCACGTTTCAACGTTCTTAAGACCATCACTAATTGATGAGCTGATAATAGAAACATAATCAAATATAAATATGATTTATCTAGGAGAATACTAGATGAGAAGTCCGATGTAATTAAGGATGAACTTTCATTTTTACGCCATAGGTTATTGACCGCATGGATATTATTCAGTACCTTCATATCAATAGGTTATGTAAGTAATAATCCATTAGCTTGATGAAAAACTGGAATTAATAGGGAGAATTCTAAAATAGTCGAAATTGATGAGAAAAATATCTAACAATACCAGAGAACATGCACTTGTTGTTACCGATTTGATATGATTGTATGCTAGTTCAGTGGTACAAAAGGTAACTGTGCATGAGTTAAATCAAATACCTTGTGATAGAGTCAATTATACAGAACCGTGCATGCACACTGCTGTATGATCAAAAATGCTCTTCGAAACGATTGAGATTAATTTTAGGCTAAAGAGGAAATTTAGAAAAAAAGTTTAGATGGGATAGAGCTTACTTCGAGGAAATCATCAAACTGCATTACGAGGTCAGATCCTACTTTAAAGCATGAATGTAAACAGAAACGTGTAAGGCCAAAAGGCACACTACTTCCAGAATTGGAAGCAGCCGCAACTGGAAACAACTGGAAAGTGTTGGTCATAAGAGTAGGATGCAGAGTGCTGTTGGTTGACCTATGCTCCTTCATGAGGAGTAACAGATATAAATAAGTAATTTTGAGATATTTACACGTTGCAGGTTTTTAGCTTTTCATGTATTAGCTTTACACATAAAACTAGATCTTTCTTATTTAAAGATACACACATTGAAATGATGCCCTTGTTGTTTGATAAAGAATGAAAAGTATTAGATACTATTGTTCATTGAAGATTATGAAATCATATTTAACAATCAGATACTACTTAACTGGTTGTTAGTAATCAAATGGGAGAATAAAAATGTCCATCCATATATATTTAATAATTATTAATTGTTTTATTATGATAAATCAATTTTGTGAGGGACATCACAAATCATTCTTATCCATAATCCTTATAACAAATAAGGGATAATAGCAACTGATCAACCGATTATTCCTTAATCAAGCTCAGTCCATAATGTAGCGTATAAATTACCAAACATCACCATAGAAAAGTGTTCACCGACGTCAACAGATATAAGCAGTATATCTCATGAAACAAAGTCAAATGCCTGATGACAGAGAGTTGAGAATCTCAAAGAAAAAAGAATGACAACTGGAACAGGGAATGATTGGTGTTGAGACGAATAAACAACCAAGTCTGAGACAATTGGTTGAAATTTTGCGAAAAAGGAATTTACTGTAAGGTTCTCAGATTGTTCTGGGGGATTCTGTAATTCTCTATTCAAGTACATACGTTTGTCCTCACTAGTGTTCTCCTTTACTACAATTTCAATTAATGCTAATGAGAAAACTGTTTTTAACAAGGAATGTATGATTTCAATTGACGATATTAGTAGAAACATAGTTAGCCTCTTTGCTTATGTTTAATATTATCTATGGTCTTGTAGTGTCGGTTACCATCATTGATTATCAGTCATATGAATGTAATGATAGAGAGTGACATTCATTATCATTTCTAAAATTCTTATCACGCTCAATGAACTGAACTCATACAAACTCACCCGATTCAGATACTTCAATAAACCCAACACACACTATCCACCATTATTCGAATATTCACAATTATGCAATCAACCTACGGTTTACAGAACAATTGAATTTGAAATAAATATTAAGGAAATTTTATTATCAAAGTGTTCTTTCAGTATACTAGGTAGTCGATTTCCTCAAATCTTCAACTAAGTAAACAGATAAGATGATGCTTGGAGGTGATCAACAGGAAACTCTGAACCCGATTCTCCTGCTACTTGTCACTAATCAGTAAGGTGTACCTGTATTCTTGAGGGAACTGATGCTATTTGACGGATTCGATCTCGGAACACACAGCTTCAATTGGTATTATGCTCATTGGTGATGGTTCGAGAGAGAATGTGATGCGAGATAACAGTGTACTAGTTGTTTGTTTTTTAATTTGTTGGCACTTCGTCATCTTCATAAGAGTCAAGTGAACGCTAATCTTTTACAATTACACTGTACTCGAGACCATAATACATTAGACAACAAAGGAGAATGGTTGAAGTGATCAGGAAGGTAATATTTTCCAACAAAAACATCAGTTTGTTGACCTCAGATATTGTTTTTGCAAATGTCATTGATTGAACTTTCTTGTTGTTTATCACTATCTTCCAATCTAACTAAATATATATGATGGTTATTTCATTTGTATATTTAGCCTGATATAAATCTTCAACATAATGAAGAATGTTGTTTACTAATGATGCTTTCGTATGACCGACAGTCACCCACTCATACGGAGTAAGGTTGAATTAAATTTTCACTTTAAAAATGGTTACTACTAAGTATAGAGAGACTTAAGTTTAAACAAATAGTTTTCATGTGTACTCATAGATGGCCTTGCATCAGATATGCATAAACACTGTAATTATTACTCATCTAGAATCAAATGAGTTCAGTTATCGTTATGTTGAAGATATGTCTGTATCCTCACTTCATCAAGCTAAGGAACTATCAACAATATTTCCGGTTTGTTTGATAATGTAATTTCCTCCTAATTTTGCAACAGTATCGAAATGAATGTCTCCATAATGAAGCATTTGTGGAAGAATCCGTTGATAGCCTGCCAATTACGTTAGTCTCCATCGTCATCAGCATCACAAAGAGTTGCAATGTGACTCCTTATCATGTGTGATTATGAAATTTCACTACAAGAATCGCGAAGATGATTTTACGTTAATAGCTCAATATACAGTCAGATTTGAAATGTGAATTTTCGAAATGTAATCCGATTTAATGTCTCTGAATTGTCTTCAGCTGTTCATTGACTACTGCAATAATCTCACAAAACTGGTCTCTAACTCGACATTAATATTTATGTGCGAGTTGTCTCGATTTCAGATGTGTTAAAGACTCTGTTGTTAAATAACGATGATAATCACAACTGCAACCATACGAATAACCATTCGATCTTCAGATCATTTCAAGACGCTAGTGAGTTCCATCTTCTTTCAATTAATTGAGAGCAAAACAGATTTTCAAGGATATTATGCTTTGCTCAGTTAGAACACCATGCCAGCGAAAAGTAGGAAGAGTAAGCTACAGACTAAAAAGATTAAACTCCCGAACGCATCATTAACCCGAATGTCGAAAAATGAAGTCCGGTTCTCATAGAACATTTAAATGTACGACTATGCAACCGCCAAAAAACTCACCTCAATCACTTCAACTTCAAAACTCAAAAGAAAATAACCACGATGTAGGTGGTGCCTATTATTTTAATAATGCTGACTACGATTCAACTAAAAGTAATTGTACTTATTAGGAATGGGATAGCACAGTCCGAATCGCTGTTAGTGAGACAACTGGTTACAGTGACCGTGCAACGAATAATGGGGAAACTGGTTATTACAATTTTAAAACTGACCACACACCTAACGTCAATATATTTGAACCTTGCAAACCATTGTAAGCATGTATAGCAGTAGACGATCTAGAGCATGTTCCACATACGTCAAGCATAAAAAGTAATCTGAATTATTAATAGACACCTGATTGCACACTTAGACCTGATAGCCTTCTTGGCCGGCTCCCAATATGTACACTATTCTTTTATCACATGTTATATACAATAACGGTGAGAAGCTTTTTTGCACTTCCAACGGCATTTTTGCAGGCACCAGTATATATATTTTAAAGGATGACAAATTCGCTTAATACATTTCCCCTCGCAACACAAGTCTTACATTATTCAATTATACGAATATTTAGGAGACCACCAATTGTGGTTTATACTCCAGCCTGCTTCACCATGATAATTCTGAATTTCTTATTATTTCCTTCAATGCCCGCTCTCTGTTCAAGAAAATTACTCTTCTTCAAACCATTTTATTTCTTGTAAATACAACTATTGTACTTATCACGAAAACGTGGGCGATCTTAGCAAGTGCGACAACTACACTCACTCTCCGCTCAATACCAGAAAAAGTTTTCAACAGAGTATTGTTAAAGAGGATGAAGGATTCCGTGGACGCTCAACTTCGAGATCAACAAGCTGGATTTCGTAAGGATAGATAGTGCACAGATCAAATCGCAACTCTACGTATCATTGTGGAACAATCAATTGAATGGAATACATCACTGTACATCAACTTCATCGACTACGCGAAGGCATTCGATAGCGTGGACAGGACGACACTATGGAAGCTTCTTCGACACTACGGCGTGCCTGAGAAGATAGTCAATATCATACGGAACTCCTATGATGGACTAAACTGCCAAATCGTCCACGGAGGACAACTTACCGACTATTTTGAAGTAAAGACCGGTGTTAGACAAGGTTGCTTACTCTCACCCTTCCTCTTTCTCCTGGTCATCGACTGAATCATGAAGACGTCAACATGTGGAGGAATGCACGGGATACAGTGGACAGGCAGGATACAGCTTGACGATTTAGACTTCGCGGATGATCAGGCTCTTCTATCACAAACGCAACAACAAATGTAGGAGAAAACGACCAGTGTAGCAGCAGCCTCAGCAGCAGTAGGTCTTAATATAAAAAAGGGAAAAGCAAGACTATCCGATACAATACAATATGCATCAATCGAATTACACATGATGGAGAAGCTTTGGAGGATGTGGAAATCTTTACATATCTGGGCAGCATCATTGATGAACATGGTGGATCAGATGCAGATGTGAGGGCGCGGATCGGCAAAGCAAGAGCAGCATACCTACAACTGGAAAACATCTGGAGTTCAAAACAATTGTCAACCAACACCAAGGTTAGAATTTTCAATACAAATGTCAAGACAGTTCTACTGTATGGGGCGGAGACGTGGAGAACTATGAAAGCCATTATCCAGGATACAAGTGTTTATTAACAGCTGTCTACGCAAGATACTTCGGATCCGATGGCCAGACACTATCAGCAACAAGTTACTGTGGGAGACAACAAACCAGATTCCAGCGGAGGAGGAAATCAGGAAGATGCGCTGGAAGTGGATTGGGCACACTTTGAGGAAATCACCCAATTGTGTCACAAGACAAGCCCTCACATGGAATCCTTAAGGTCAAAGGAGAAGAGGAAGACCAAAGAACACATTACGCCGAGAAATAGAGACAGACATGAGAAGAATGAACAAGAACTGGAAAGAACTAGAAAAGAAGGTCCAGGACAGAGTGGGTTGGAGAAAGCTGGTCGGCGGCCTATGCTCCATTGGGAGTATAAGGCGTAAGTAAGTAAGTAAAGTAAGTATAGATAACTACGTGCTCATTCGAACTGATAGATGTCATGAATAAAGAGACGGTACATTCGGCGTGCAAATTTACGGATAAATCTCTGGATGCTATAGACGAATCCATTTGAGTTAATATAAACTGTGAATCTTAAAATTATTCACTGGTGAGATGCATATACATACCACCTCTTACAAACTCTAAGTTCAACAGATTACTAACAAACATCTTTTCCATTGCTTCACACCAACCACATACTGTTAAAATCATCGGAGGTGATTTTATTCTGCCCAAAATTACATGAAGTTCGACTTCAGTTCTAGGTCGAATTGACAAGTTAGTTGAAACACCAGAACCTTATGTATTAGTCCAACAGGTCCGGCAACCATCTAGAAAGATTATTATACTTGATTTACTGTTAACAATCAACATAGATTCTATTTCAGTGCATTTCAGACATGAGCTTTTAAGAGTGATTAAAGAGTTGTATTGAGTAAAAGTCATTCCTTAGACACCGTACAATTGAATTTTAAAGCTGCAATGATGTTCAAGAGTATACACTTTCATCAACAAACCAGGAAACCGATTGAATTTCTTATTCGTTGTTTACCTTGGGAAACTTATTTTACCGCAAACAATATTGACATTACGCTTCTGATGAACACCACAACCAGATATACTGCCTTGATGGTTCTGCTTTAAATATTCGTCATGTGGCGTAAATTGCCAATAGGAGCCAGAATACTTTTAAAATTTTCAAAAGAAAGTTGAGAAAATCAAAACGCCGCCACCACCAGCAGCATAAGGACCGGTATGCACTTCAGAGTATACTTATTGTAATCGACAGAAGTACTTCATCTAAACCTGAGTATTTTATGAATATAGGAAATAAGGTCCCTGATAATCAAAGCTCGGAATTATCAACACGTCAGCTTCTAAAATCCTTTGTGAAGTCAAATTATCTTGACACGACCAAATTCTTCATAGTTGACAAAGCATTGTTGATGACCCTGATATTATTTGTGAACAATTCAACCAGCATTTCTCGCAGTCATACAACCCGGCCACTGAAAGCTTTATCAATGCATTTCCAATGCTGACATACAGACACATATCGAAAATTGATTTCATACCCTTCAAAATGAAGCAGGCCATAGCTGTTCTGAAAAACTCATATGACGAAGGACTTGAAGGGATTCCCTCATCACTTGTAAAAAATGGTAGTAGACAAAACCTTTCAACCTATCTTTGGAACGTGAAATATCTGAGAGAATTCGGTCTACTGCTTTCAGCTGTTTTTGACAATTTTCACGAATATTTTGAAAAATATGCACTTGTTCAGCAGTAAAATGTCTATATTCGCGATGTCAGCTAACAATGAGTTTTCGTGTCATAACTTCATAATTTGTGTCACGAATGTTAGAATGTTCCGAAAACTTTTTTTGAGTTATTTGATCAGTCATTATTATCGACAACTAAAGGATTTAAATGGATGAAATTAGTTTGAACGATTACGTGTCAGTCATTTGGGAAACCGTTTTAAAAATTTAATGTATTTAATTTAATGTATTTTTTTAATTTTTAATGTATTAAATTTTAAATTTAATGTATTTTGTTTACTATTCACCTAGAAGAACTTTGCGTCCTTAACTGATTAGACACTATCAAGCAGTTGAAGACAGTTCCAATGTCATCACTCCACTATGTAAGTGGCACACAAGAAATGTCCAAATAGAATGCATTCATATTCTTTTTATGCATCAACGTTTCTTGTTTTATTACAATATAGAAATGTTAACAGTCTGTGATGGTCGATACTTGATGTTATTCTTCAAACGTCGTAGATTGTTGTTCTTGATATCCGTTACACCGTATCAACCCAACGGTGTGTAAATCATGAAGCAAACACAAAGTGTTGATTGCGTTTATCATTGAAACACATACAGATATCCAAAATTGCAGGCACCAAAGGCAAACATGAAACGGTAGCGCTTTATTGCAGGTGAGTTAGCGTGCGAGTCGAATGAGCGAGCGAGTGATCAGATCTATAAAGGAGTCAGCGAGTAAGTGATTTCTGCTGACATAGTAAAAAACAGAAAACGTTCTCTAAAACGACCAGAATATCTCCTCAAGAATATCAACATCATTTATGAATTCGAATTTGTTGAAACAGACATAGCGGGCAGGCAATTTTAGTATTCAGGTGGAGATGTAAAACGTAGTAGATAAGTGAACACGTCAATGATAAAATAAAGTGACTACCAACACATTGACTTTCTTTGGTCTTGTATGACTATGCCGCGTCAATTCAACAGTCACAATTTTATGTTCACTACAAAACAATATTCACTTCGTTGGTTCAATTTTCCTATCCTCTAGTCACTGTTTGGAAAGTTATTCACATTTATTTGATTCCCCGTTTCATATACTGTGTTATTCATTTTCTATATCAACAGTGTAAATTTACGTTGTAGATAAAAACAGATAAAGTATAACAAAATGAATGGCATACTTGTTCTTACTTTGGCTAACAAATGACTCTGTGCTCGACACTCTAGAGAATAGTTAAGGATCACAGCTGTAGCAAATTCTTTCTTCCACGAAATGCTTAATGACGATAAAAAAACATTTCAATTCTAACGCAAAATACGACGAATCTAAATATGAAATAATGATTTACAATGTGTTCGATTTCATGTGAAATGTGGTGACGTCCACATAACCACTATACAAGGCTTGAGTCGAAATTCAATACAAACATACACTTGATGAACAATGAAATATGTCTATCCAGGATATCGCCTAACCGTGAGTTAATCAATGACAGTGATTGGTATGGAACGTGATACAAAACGTGATGTGGCATAAGTCATCAAAATGATTTTTCATGGCATCGCAGTCAATAAGGATGAGACATATTTTAAGGTCGAGTCTGAAGGCATTGTGGTTACAGATGATACATCCGTGGCTCCATAAAGTGAATGCGTGAAATCTAGTTAACTCTATACGACAAGTGTTACTAGACTCATTCGAAATAAGATAGTAGATGATTACGGTGTTCACTCATAGCTGAATCAAGACCTTCTTTGAATCGACGAACGAAGTATCTGTTTTCAATACATTTTGTCCAGACAAAAGTAGTAGTCATATGTCAAATGAAAATTTCATTCAATTTTGTTCTCTCTGCGTCGATGATTATCAGTCATATGAATGTAATGATAGAGAGTGACATTCATTATCATTTCGAAAACTCTTATCATGCTCACTAAACAAAAGAAAATGTCATATAGTCTGATTATTCGGATAAAATGTGGTGATAAACAACAAGGAAGTAAAATCTTTCATATTTCAACAATGAAGAGAACAGAGGTCAACAGACAGATCACACCATAACATTATGTACAATATTATTATCACTATTGTTATAGTTGAAAAGAAAATTCTTATGTGAAAATACATAATAATTTGGAAGAAATCAAATGGATTTGATGATTATATGTGATATTGAAACACGTTTTCCTGACTGAATCGTCAAGTCACAGAAGTCGATGTGAATAGTTTGGAGTGGACGAAAGGAGAAGGTGTTGTATTCCGTTCATATAAATATTGTTCATCATGAATTATTTGTCCTCGTTGGACAATATTATCTACTTGATCATTACAATCATAACGTTTTGTCGTCAAACACATTGTGTCGAGTGAAGTAGATGTGTTAAAGAAGACTATCTAGTTTTTGAATTACGTTAGGTCTGTAATCCGTCTGTTCATAGGTGTTGCATAATTCAAGTCGAAACTTTGTTATATATATAATGCTTGCAACAACGTTCGAAATGAGGAAAAGTGATTGTACTCTAAAATACAAGTTAATAATTTACAACGTATGTAGGCGAGTAAATGCGATTGCATTCGCTGACCTCTCATCTCAGGTTGACTTTTTTACTTCGAAGTAATCAGTGTATATCGGAACTGAATGGTGCCGCATATAATACATTTGCAGAGATCCAATGTGTTCAGCTCAAGCCACATACACTAATCATCCTGACCCATCAACCACGCTTATTGTGGCCTATGAATAATCGGATTTCGCCATGCGAGCCGTTTGGCAACAGAACATTGCAAAAAGTTGGCAACCTCTCGAATTTTTCGCACGATGCCTCACCCTCTCGAGGACGAGTTATAGCGCTTTCAGTGGAGAACGGCTAGCATCCCACTGCGCCGTCGAACATTTTATGCCCGCAGTAGAAGATCAAAATTTCATCTTATTCACTGGCAATAAACCTCTGACGTGTGCTCTGCATACAAAATCCGACGGCTACTCACAATGAGATTGCAGACATTTTGAACATATCTCACAGTCCAAGACAAACCATCGGCACCTCGAAGGCGAGTTGACCTTTGCTGACAATACTATGCCACATAATCGAAGTGAATGCAGTTTCTTCCCCGGTGATTGATCTTCCTGCCATGTTTGTCGTCCAAGCACGTGATCCCTTCTGTACAGAAACACAACATTCTACATCCCTCCAACGCCTCAAAGTACCTTCAACTTCCACCCCAGGTACTATGCTGTGTGATAACACAACTGCTGTTCCTCGACCCATTGTACTCTTTGATGTACACTGTGTTCGTCTCGTCTTGGATAACAGCAGCAGATCTTAGCTTCTCAAAATCAACTGGCGAGAGCACTTTTGAGGAATCTATCAATTTAACAAGAGATTCCGGAACATGAAGGTATGGAGTCATAACTCAATCCAATCTCAGAATTCATTTTTGATGCAGACAGTGGTCACACTTCTGAAGCTCAGTTCGACATAATTGAAGATATTTTCCGAATGGAAAATTCGGCATACTATATGTAAAGAAGTCGGTCATATGAACAGTCTGTGAAACTAGAAATAGCTTGAGATTTAAGTCAACGAAGTGTTCTCACGAGTTTCAAAACAAGTACATAAAACGCGTATTGGCTACATTGGCTTCAGGCATAGAAGATAATAGAAGGGTATGTGACTAAAAAGGTCAACAGGGTAGAAGAGCTTTTGCAGAAGCATAAGAACTTGTTCCCGAATAAAAAGGAATGCTGCACTTTAGTAAGGGCCAATTTCTTGTCCAAAACGTCGAGTTTCATATGCCACTATTGATGAAGTGGACAAAGAATAAGATTGACTGGAGAAATCGGTTTTATACAAACAATTAATTATTCGACATGGGAAGCATCAACTATTGTTTGGCAAAAAGTGAACAGAACTATCTGACTATGCGCATACTTTTCTAAAGGATTAAATCACGCTATGCAAAATCATTCATACAACCTTTTTTGCCATATGGCTTTTTATTAAAATTAACGTTGGACGTTATCTTTCTAAACTTGATTTATCTGAAGCCTACTTACAAGTGGAAGTTGGCGAAGATGCAGAGGACTTACTAAACAACAATATTTACTGCGGACTTTAGCCGTCTAACCGATTACCGTTTGGCCTGTGTCCAGCTCCAGCATAAAAGGTACTACGTTGTCCAAACTCGAAGGTGAAGCAGTTTACTTGGATGTTATTATAGTTGTTAATTCTTTTGCTGACGAACTGGTGGTAGCATATACAGCAAATCGATTTCATACCTCGGCCAATACAATACTTGCGAATGATTATCGAATTCTATAGAAACCAAATGAAAATTTTGAACAAGATGATGTTTTATCTCGACTAATCACGAATGAGAAGCATGGAAGCGAAGATTCTATCATTGCACCAATATCATTGGAGGGAGACATACATCTAATATTACAAGTTGTTATCAATCAACACCATTACTCGTTGAGGACGTTAAACACTGTACTCTTGAAGACGTGGAGATGAAACGGATTATTAAATACCATGAACATGGTGAGCTTACTCATATAGACAACAAAAACATTGAACAGTATGCTCATCGAGGAAATTCCTTATCACCTGTGGACGTATTCCCTATATTTGGAAGTCAAGTAGTTGTACCTGTAAGCTCACACTGTGCTGTGATGTAAGAACTGCATTCTGCAAACTAACGGCCAGCCCTGATGACGGTACTTGCACGTGTCTATGTATACCGGCCGAATATCGATGATGAGATCGGAGAAAATGTTGCGAGATGCTCCTCTTGTGCCAAAGCCATCTAAGCCTTTGGGTAGACAGAAATGCAGAGTTGGGGTACACTGACATATCCGTGCTCGAGAGTGCATGTATGTATTGAAGAACTTATAAACGATAGACATTTTAATCGTTTAAAAATCCCAATCATATTAAAAGACTAATATTTGAACGAAGAATATTCTTTTCGATAAATTCTCTTCAGGTTCTACAATTATATATCCAAATTAATAATCCGAAAAATTGGCCAGGTTAAAGGCAAAGTACATAGTTTAAAGCATGTAAATTTAGGATTGTCAAACCAAATAGTTAATGTTGATATGACTCATATAGAATGTTAACTTGAATCTGTATATACGTAAAATGAAAATTTAAGATCTGTGATCAGAATATAAATATGGGTCAGATAGGGTGAGAGAGATATGATAGTGCAATTACAATTCGATCAAGTGGAAGACTAAATGTGTGAAAAATTAGTGAGACGTAATAAGGAGGGATCAATGCGATGTGAATGAATCATGTCTAGGGGGGATTAATAATGATATTTAACCAATAATAATAATAATAATAATAATAATAAAATACAAAGATTTGTGATTAAAGATAAGGGACAATAACATTTGACTACGAAAGGTCGTAAGTACATAGTCAAATTAGGTCATACAATAGCTAAGATGATTGTTCATTAATTGGCCTTGTGGTTGGCCAAGGGAGAAGTAGGGGTTGGAGATATTTCTTCTGTACACATAGCTCAGGTTTCTTCATTCTGATGGCTACTGCCTCCGCCGTTTGAAGGACTTTAAGCCTGACAAGCTTAGGCAAAAAATTACTGACCCTATAAATAATTGAAAACGATTGGTTTATACTGGCACTATGACCAGTTTGTACTAAATGGGCCAAAATCGAGCTGTTTACTTTCTTCATCAGACCTTTGCTTAGCCACGCTGGGAGGTGTTCACGAGCACGAAAATGTAAATTCCTAGAACTTCGACCAATATAACTTGCTCCACAGGAGCAGTCGAACTGATAAATACAAAATGAAGTGGTCATTCTAGGAACTTCATCTTTAAGCCTCGGTGTCACCATTGGACGCGTAGAAAACACCAAACGTAGTTCACCTGCGTGAAAGATTTTGGATAGATCTGCG